>NC_027748.1:17179144-17179417 GCF_000695525.1 Brassica oleracea var. oleracea
CTTAAACTATCTATTTTTTTACGAATGTGTGATATCATATAAAAAATCTAAAATAAATGAGTATAGGGTTAATTAGATAATTTTAAAAACAGAAATTTTTCTTTCGTGTGCGATATCATATAAATAATGATCCGCCCAGTTAACAAAAATCATGATTATTTTATGTGTAATTTTTTTTTTGACAATTTCCTTAAAACTATGTTAAATTTTACATATTTTAATTAGAATATTTTTAATATCTTTACCTTTTTATTTGAAATGCAACTCAATATT
>NC_027748.1:17179729-17187197 GCF_000695525.1 Brassica oleracea var. oleracea
TTTTTGAATAAATAATTATTTTTAAATTTAATCAACTAAAAATAATATCCGTACAATTGTGTGAGTCAAATTCTAGTTTTATTGATGTATGCTATATATTAGTGTTGCATGTTTGAGGTAACATTTTAATGATGCACGTTTTTAAAAATCTCCATTATTAAAATTATGCACGTAAGGATAACTCATGAGTTTTTTTGTTTATTAAATGACATTATGTCCAAATTTATTTAAGGATATTTCATTAAGGTAACTGAAAAAGACAAACAATAAAATAAGAAGTTTAAATTCATTTAAGCATATTTCATTACTGAAAAGACAAATAATAAATTAGACAGTTTTATTCGTTTTATGATATTTCATAAATGCAACTGAAAAAGACAAAAAAAAAAGGAGTTTAATCAAGAGAAAAATACAAAAATAGCGCTAAATCAAGTTTTTGTTCACAAACTAGCACTCAAAGTCAAAAGTCACAAAAATAGCACTTAATGTTTTATCAAAAGTCACAAACTTAGGGTTTAGAGTTAAAGGGTGGGGTTTAGGATTTAGGGTTTAGGGTTTAGGGTTTAGAGTTTAGGGATTAGGGTTTAGAGTTTAGGGTTTAGGGTTTAGAGTTGAGAAATGAAGTTTTGGGGATAAGATTTCAAATTTTGAAAAATAAAAAAATTAAAATTTTCAAAAGGGCTATTTTGATCATTTTAGTTTTTCAGTGCTATTTTTGTGATATAAATTTAGAAAAGTGCTATTTTGGAGATTTGCCCTTTAATTAATGAAGTAAAAATATTTTCAAATGGATACTTCTCTTTTAATAATATAGATGACATTCGATAGCATGGTCATCCCGGATTTGGCATTTCAAACTTGATTCAGAGACATTATATTTGGTAAAAAGAGATTATATTTGGGATTTGGCTCAAGAACATGTGTTGATTTGTCCATGAGACTAACTTGTTACACATATGTGTCTTGCATCTAAAACATCACTTATCACGAGAAATTTGGCTCATAATTTTCTTTTAATGTTTTATGAATTATAATCCATTCACGTCCATTTACTCCTATATTTTCTTTTTAACTTATTCCATTTATACTTCACCCATGTTCACTCAGCATAATTCGGCCAGGTGTAAGGGTGCGGGTGGTAACACCAAATCTTTGAAAACTCTTATGGAATTAAGTATCGAGTATTTTCGTCAAACATCAGATTGGAAACTCTTCCTGTACTTGTAGATGTAATCAAGTATAGTTATTGCTTAAATACGTATTTAGGTTTATAATTTTAAATTGCATGCTTGACTTTGTAGTTACTACAAAACTATAAGCGTGTACTTATGGACTTTGAAATTAATTTCAGATTTAGAAATTCTAATAGAGAAAATGACTAGAATAGCAATAAAAAAGTTTTTGTCACAAATATAGCTTCTAAAAATAAAAATGACCAAAATAGCACTTAATGTTTTATCAAAATAGATAAATATATACTTATACCCCAATGATAAATTAATTTAGACATTAGGGTTTAGAGTTAAGGGATGGGGTTTAGGATTTAGGGTTTACGATTTAAGGTTTAGAGTTTAGGGTTTAGGGTTTAGAGTTTAGGGGTAGGGTTTAGAGTTTAGAGTTAAGGAGTGTGGTTTATGATTTAGGGTTTAGGGTTTAGGATTTAGGGTTTAAGGTTTATGGTTTAGAGCTTAGGGTTTAGGGTTTAGAGTTGGAGAGTGGGTTTTTGGGATAAGATTTCAAATTTTGAAAAATAAAAAAAAATTAAAATTTTCAAAAGATAAAATGCTATTTTGATCATTTTAGTTTTGAGTGCTATTTTTGTGACATAAACTTAAAAATGTGCTATTTTAGAGATTTGTCCATTATAGTATGACAATTTAAGACTTCACGTGGCCGAGGCCGAGTATATCGTGTCCGCGGCAATATATATGTTTTCAATATTTACGCCATATGAGGTCAAACTGAACCGACCGGATGAAATCCATTCACATGGACCATATAACTTGTCACTGCAGTTATATATTTTAAATTCTGGTCTATATGCATTTAATTTATTGTTCATCTCTATGCATCTGAATTTTTTAATGGTCGAGTTTCAACTGAGGCATGACATAAAGTTAAGTGGGAAAACATTACTGGAATCAAAGATAAAAATGCCATAGAACTATAGAGTTAGTGGTTGTGTTATGTACCTATAAATTACCAAAAACAAAATTCAAAGTTATCCAAAACAGTTACATGAAAGGATAAAATAAACATGAACACATCCACTTGGCTTGTAAGTATACATGGAAAGTGACAAGTAGATAGATATGAATATGATAGCTTTTCGTAATCAATAAATATATTATCATTCTGTGATGATACATGAATATATATATTGCTGATGGAAATTCAAGAAAGAAAATCGGAAGTAGAATATGATGGAAATTCAAGAAAGAAAATGGAAAGTAGAATATTTTACTTTTGATATTTGTCAACAAAAAAAAATTTAATTTGAGAATGCTGTGATATATTTTTATTTAATATAACGAAAAAGGCAAAAGGGAATTAAAAAGAAAAAAAAAACATAAAATATTGCGCTATTTTTAGTTTTAATTTTACGAAAAAAAAACTGTTTTATAAAAAAGAAAGGATTTATTCGTCGGGCAAAGGTCATGTGTCAATGTTACGCACAGAACAAATATAAAACACTCATCCTTTCCTCTCTCTTCTTTAGCCTCTTTCTTTCTTCCTCTTCTTCTTCTTCTTCTTCAGGGAGGGATGCTTCCCCCGACTTTCCGATGAAACTCTTTTTACTTTCTTCAATTTCCCCGGAAAATCAGGAACTCTAGAAATCTGAGCCGATTTTCACCTTTATTTTCTTTTGTTTAGCTGTAATCTTGTTAGACAAGCAGTCCTCAACTCTAGAGCTATAGCTGGTTAGAAGAGATTCGCTGGTTTTGTTTAGCGGTCTTTCGTCTGATTTGCAAAGCCTTTTGTGTTATTGTGTGTGGATCATGGAGAGATCTGATTCTAGAGATCTTTACTACAACTTAGCTCGAGCTTCTTCATCTAGTGAGTTCCTTTTTCTTTCTCGCTCTTTGTGCTTTCATTCAGATCGAGAGTACGTACGTGTCTGTTTTCTGATCCAGTTTCTAAGCTTTGTTCGTTCTTCAATGCTTATAAGTTTTGAGGAAATTTTAAATAAAAACAGAGGATTCATGCTTTAAGATGCTCTGTTTTTATTACAGAGCTTTAGTTCTACTCATGTGAATAATAAAACCGGATCTCTTGTTGTCTTGTGTAGGTAATAATAATAGTACACTCTTTGACGCATCTCAATATGAGTTCTTTGGTCAAAGTCTTGAAGAAGTTGAATTGGGAGGTCTTGATGATGATGATGCCGCTTCTGTTCTCGGGCATGCCGATGATGGTGATGGGTATCACCTGTTTGATAAAAGAGAGGTAATTTTGGATTGACTTCTTTTGATATGTATGAGAGTTTAGCGTCCTTTATAGAATGATTTAGTTGTGTTTATAAACATCTACTTGTGGTTTCAGGGTGCAGGTTTGGGATCATTGTCTGAAATGGATGATCTTGCCACAACTTTTGCTAAGGTTAGCTTTTTTGTTCGTTGTCTACAATCATGACGTTAATAGTGACAAGAAAACTAAAGTTAGTTAGTTCATCATAAAGAGATAGCTTTTCTGAGCTTATTCTTCTTCTTACTTGGTTGTCTACTTTACATATATGTCTTGTTTTGTTTGATGTTTTTGCAGCTGAACAGAGTTGTTTCCGGGCCCAAACACCCTGGAGTAATTGGTGATAGAGGATCAGGTTCTTTTTCAAGGGAAAGTGAGTTTATTACCTAACTCCCTTTACTTCTTCTGCGTTCTGTCCGTATTACATTGCAATTACAAGTTGACATATCTGTGTTAAGTCATGTTTTCCATTTAAATTACTTTTTATCTCCAGGTTCCTCTGCTACAGATTGGACGCAGGATAATGAGTTCACAAGCTGGTTGGACCAGCAGACGCTTGAAGAGCAAGCACACGAACCTAGCTGGTCTTCACAGCCACAACAACCATCAGCTAACTCAAACTCTTTGCACAGAACATCCTCATATCCTCAGCAGCAAGCACAACTGCAGCATTACAATAGCGAACCGATCATTGTACAAGAGTCTACCTTCACCTCTTTTCCTACGCCTGGAAACAGATCTCAAATATCTTCACCGAGCCATATCCATCGCGCTCCTTCTCTCCCTGGTAGTAGCCAGCTGAACCTCCCTGCACCAAACTCTGCTTTCCATCTCTCAGGATTGTCACACGGACCGCCACACTACAACAGTAACTTGGCTAGATATGCCTCATGTGGTCCTACTCTTGGCAACACGGTGCAACCTCCTCACTGGGTTACTGACCCTGGCCTTCTTCTGCACGGTGATCGCTCCGGATTGTTACACAGTCTAGTTCAACAGCAGCAGCAGCAGCTGCAGCTTCCTCCTCGTAACGGTTTTACATCACAGCAGCTGATCTCGCTTCAGCAGAGACAATCTCTAGCTCATCTCGCCGCGTTACAGTCCCAGCTCTACAGCTCATGCCCCTCCCCATCGCGTCAAGAAGTAAGGGAACACAAACATAAGCCCTCTCATAGGAGCCGCAAAAACAGAAGTGGAGGAGGCCTCTCCCAACAGGCATCTCTCTCCAGCCAGAAAAGCGAAACCGGACTTCAGTTCAGATCAAAGTACATGACGTCAGAAGAGATAGAGAGTATCCTCAAGATGCAGCATTCAAACTCACACAGCAGTGACCCTTACGTCAACGATTATTACCACCAAGCTCGACTAACCAAAACGTCCTCCGGGTCTAGAGCAAAGACTCAGTTCTGCCCTTCTCATCTGAAAGACCACCAATCTCGCTCGTCCCGTAACAGTAGCAGCTCAGATCAGCAACAACCGCAAGTCCACGTGGATGCTCTTGGAAAGATCACTCTTCCTCACGTTTGCAGGCCACGCGCTTTACTAGAGGTTGACTCTCCTCCTGGCTCTCGTCATCATCTGGAGCAGGAGCCTCTTGTTGCAGCTAGAGTCACCATCGAAGATGCTTTTGGAGTTCTGATCGATATAGTTGACCTTGATAGGACTCTCCAGTGCAACCGTCCGCAAGACGGTGGCTCTCAGCTCATGAGAAAGCGTCAGCTCCTCTTAGAAGGCTTAGCGACCTCTCTCCAACTCGTTGATCCCTTCAGCAAAACCGGTCAGAAAACCAAAGACGACATCGTCTTTCTACGCATAGCGACTCTTCCCAAGGGGAAGAAACTGCTCACAAAGTATCTACAGCTTCTTGTCCCCGGCACTGAGATCGCTAGGGTTGTCTGCATGGCTGTGTTTCGCCACCTCAGGTTTTTATTCGGTGCCGCTGCGTCAGAGACGGTAGCTAACCTTGCTAACGCGGTTACTGTCTGTGTCCAAGCGATGGATCTCCGAGCGCTGAGTGGTTGTCTTGCGGCTGTTGTCTGTTCTTCAGAGCAGCCGCCTCTCCGTCCGATAGGAAGCCCTTCTGGGGATGGAGCGTCTGTTGTGTTGGTGTCTCTTCTCGAGAGAGCTGCTGAAGTAGTGAAAAACTCGAATGATGGACTGTGGAGAGCCTCGTTTGATGAGTTCTTCACACTTCTTACCAAATATTGCAGGAGTAAGTATGAGACGATACATGGGCAGAAGCAGGAGAATGCAGCAGCTGATGTGTTGGAGGTAGCTATAAAGAGGGAGATGCCTGCTGAGCTTTTACGCGCGAGCCTGCGTCATACGAGTGAAGACCAGCGGAACTTTTTGCTGAACTTTGGTCGGAAAGGTTCTTCACCGCCTGTGAGCGAGTTGAAAACCGGTGCAAGGGGTGGCCAGGTTAGCTCTGAGTCTGTCAGGGCTTAACTTTAACCATACATAGGAAAGAAACTGTGAGAACATGGGCTGGGTGTAGGAATCTTTCACTGGATTCAGGTGATAAATGTTGTTTTCTTTTTTAGATTGTGTGTGTTTAGATCTCTTTGAACTTCTTATGGTTGCGTATGAAAGGAAGAAACATTGAAAGTGGGAGTTGGTAAAACCTAAGTGAAATCCCGGGAGAGCTGTGTTTTTTGGTGCTCTGGTGATGGAGACTTAGGGTTCGAGGTATTTGGAAAGGAGGCTAGTGTTTGTGACTGTACAGACTGATGGTGAATGGTGATGGAGGCAAGAAGATGATGAAGGAATCTGATGATGGGTGATGGTCTGATGTGTGCGGGAGCTAAGAGGTCTTTTGTTGTCTTAGCATCTTGTGGGTCTGTGTTGAAGTATGTGCATTGTGTAACAGTGAGGAACGCATAGTCTTTTTTTCTTTCTAAAATGTTGTTTCTGTTGAACTAATGAACCATGTCTCGAAACTCCGGTTCGTACCTCGTATGTATCTGGATAGAGGCAAAGTTTTCGTAAGAAGTTTGAAACTATGAAATGTTTTACGCTTACGCAAACCTTTGTACTTATATCGTACAAAAGCGTAAGCGCATCCTATAAGCACAAAACCTAGAGATGTCTCTTGTGGGACTTTCACGAGCTGATGATATTTCGTAGTTTTAATCGCGCACATGGTTAAAGGAAGTGGTAGGAATTAAGCCACGTGAAGCATGTCCTTTTCAAGTTTTGCAATTGCTCACATGCCACGTCCGCTTTAGCTGTCTCTTTTTCACTTTCTTATCTTCCTTTAATACAAGAAAAGGACAGAGAACCAAGCCCGGTGGGGACATGAGAGGTGTCTGCATGATTGATCTATTTTTCTTCTCGAATTTTACCTAACATGACTCTTTGTACTCTTCTTTGGTCGTACCACTACTCTCATCAATCATTACAATTTCCCAATGTACTCTTTTTTACTCTGTTGGTCGGCTACCAAGTGTACTATTATTGATTTATTATGCAAATAAGGTTTTTATTTTATTTTATTTGCCAGCCATGAAACATGGGAGCCTGAAACAAATAAAAAACTAAGAGCCATTATTACTATCTACAATGGTTGATTTATTCAACGCCCTATTTTTCTCTTTTTAACACTCTACAACATCTTCTCTTTCTTCCACCTAATTATTCAACACCCACTTTATTTTTAACATCTACAATAGTTTTATTTAATAAAATTCAACACCCTACCCCACTATTTTTTTAAATCATCTTATTATTCTTTACAATTTAATAGTTACATAAATAATAATTTCGAGTATAATTAACATTAATAATTAAAATAACATATTTAAAAAAAAATACATTTATATTTTTAACTATTTTTAAAAATACAATATTTTTTATTAAACAAATAAATTTATGAAAATTCAAATACACACGATGTAATACAACAAATAAAAACACACAACTTAATTGGTACAATAAACTCAATTCAAAAACATAAAAACTCTTAAACCACACGTAACTTAAAGTCGTTTTAATTTTGGAACAT
>NC_027748.1:17188636-17198869 GCF_000695525.1 Brassica oleracea var. oleracea
AGCAATTTTCCCCCAATATGCTTCACTTTTTTGGTTCCTGCCAACAACACAGTTCCATACTTAATCCAACCACTAATTAGCACCAAATTTTGATCAGTGGTCCATTTCGGGCTTTTGCGGCGAGCATGAGTTGAATCTTCTTCATTTTCCTTTCGAGTGCCTTCATTGACAGCGCTCGTGACACCAAGACCTATTTGTGTAGAAAATTCTGGAAATTCGGTTGTTCCAATATTTGGTACAACATGATTACCCATTGAAGATGAAGAAATAGGAGGCCTTTGAGATAAATTTGGCATCACCGATCCATAATACGGAGGATAGTTTGGAACAGATGATGGCATAAAGAAATTTGGTGCAAAACCATAATTTGGTATATTTTGGGGTGTGTTTGAAGGTTGATTTTGAAAATGATAGTTGTTGGGATTTGGATAGTTGAAAGGAAAATTTGACGAATTTTGAGTGTTAAATGGATTATTATTGTGATCCATTTGCAAAAGAAAAAGAGTTTAAACACAATTTTTTTTAATTGAATGCTAATACAAAAATTATAGTGAAAATTGACGTTTTTTTATGTATCCAAATGAAGTGAGACTAGTTTCTTTTTATAGATCATAAAAAATCATGAATTTTCATATATTTTTTTTATATATAAAAAACGATTACTATAAAATAATTGAGTTTTAATAATTGGAGGATATAAGAATCTCAAAAGAATTTGATCAACCAATGAAAATATAGGAGCTGATTTAAAGAAGATAAATATTTTTTTTCTGTGGAATGGTTGCGTGAATCTCACTTGCTCAACTTTCTCTCCATTCACTTGTCGCCACGTGTCTCTGTGTCCTCACTTTTTTAAAATTCAACTGGTTGGATTTATTCAACTGGTTGAATTTATTCAACTGAATGTAATCCACGTAACAATTTTGTTTCATTCAACTAGCCCATTGCAAGCATTAAACCGTTGAATCTAAAATTCAACTAGCCCATTACAAAGTAGTCTTAGGTATCATAATTTATTTTCTAAAGGTATTCTTACATATAAAAAATATAAACTACTAATCAAACATTATGCATGTTAAATAATAAGATAGCTTAACAGTAAAATAAGTAAAAAGTAAAACACGCTTGTCAAAACATTTAAAAACAATTTGTTTTAAGAAAACATTTATTATTTTACTTTAATTTTTTAAAAAGAAAATATAAAATGTCTGAACTGTAAAAACTAAGAACATTATTTGAAAACTAAAAATTTGAAAAATTTATATATTTCATCAAATAATAAATAATCAAAATATTCTTATGAAAGAATAAAAATTATCATTTAAATAGTTTTCTAAAATTAAAATCAAAAACCTTGAATTTTTTTTATTTTAAAAACCTTGAAATTTGTAATAATAATTTTGCAAAAATCTAATCAAATCTAGGATTTCCTTGTATCCACATTAAAAGGTATGTCAATCATAGCTCAATCGAAAAAACGTTATCCTGCTATGCTATTAAACTTCATATTTCTTGTAGTATATTTCTACTTCTACAGTGTATTTGTGTTGGGTTACTGGCTCGTTTATTCACCATACGACCCCATGCTCTTTATTTCCAAGACACACTTCCACTTACCAAAGCTAGCCACCAATACATCACATCAGCCTTCTCCATCGCCAAGTTGTGTTTGTGCTTATCCTACCTATTTGGACACGGATTGATGCGCAATCCATAATAATTTAGGAACTCTACGATGTGACTGGTAGATATAAATATTCAACGAGATTAAAACGTTCAATGAAGCTGACTTTTGGAAATGTTAAAACGGAAAGTGTTATAAATAAATGCGAACTAATTTGAAGAAATAAAAAAAATTAAAAGTAAAAATTAATTAAGGCAAATACTTATTTAGAATTTGTTATTGATTATGTCAATGAAAAAATGTACAATCCTTTATACACGTAGTTATAACAGTTTCAAAATTTGGTTTACTTTTTAATTGCAGAGAAACATCTTTATCTTAGAAAAAAAATTATTTTTTGTGCGGAAGAAAAAAATAATTTTCTTAATCATAAAAAGCATTGATGGTATAAAGAGATTTAGTGGAGTTATTAGTAGACAGACTCTAGATGAGTTATATTAAGATCCCATGATTATTGGTTTATGAATTATTAGTAAAATTCATTGTTATTGGTTTGCGGAATTTAAATTATATTCAAATCTTTTGTCAATCAAAAAGTTTAGTTATCAGTGATTTTGTAACTTCATTAAATTCTTTTGCTATTAGGATGTAAATTACTCGTAAGACTAAATTTTGAAAATATCATGTCTACTCACAAAGTTTTAAGAATCCATGTAATAAAAACTAACCCACATATAAACATCTCTCACTCATGTCTTCTTATTTCTCATTCAGACGTCAATGATGACCTAATTTCCATTTTTCTTACATGGATTCTTTAGTGAATTATAATATTTTTGGTTATATGATCTAATTTCTTTTTTTCTTTCTCAACTTTAAAATTCTAAATTTTTATGTTTATACTCGTCCAAATGGTTTTGGCCCATAAATTTTCGGTTAAAATTGATTTTAGCCCATTTAGACTACCAACCATTTGGGTTTGACCATATCAAAAAGATCATTTGAATTTGGACCCATGGTCATCAGACCCGGTTGACATCTGTAGCTGACATCTCTAAGCAGCACATTACGAACTACGAAGCTTGAACGGTGACAAAATAGCATGAACATACGCTATATTTCTGAGTCGCTTCCGAAGCTTTGTTGTTACATGCTATACTGTATCCTGACTTATGCAGCCAAGCCTTTTGTCAATTTTGGAACTGAGTTCATATATGTGCCGTTGATATTCTTCATTTTCCTTTTGGTCCCCCTGTTTGGCATTACTCTGTTTAAGAGATATTGGATTATTAGACTCCCCGATCCGGACCAAACTTGTCTGTTTGAGACTTTCGGCATGTCTGTCCGTAAGCGATGCTAGTGCATTGGCGAGGTATATATATCTTTCCAGTAGCTAAGAGTTTTAAATTAAATTCCATATAACACAATTAAGCTCTCCATAAACAACGAAAGTTAACATGGATTGGGCCATAATAGATTAACACTAGTTTCAATTTAAATAAGCAGAGTAACAAATTAACGACTATAAGCTTTTGTTTTTTTGAGTTCTTCCCACAAAACCTTCACTGCAGAATCGCAGGATTAAAATAAGCATCCAATGCAATCTCACAATCCCAATTCCACCTCCTAAACACATCCTTCTCCTTCCATACAGTACAAATACCACGAGAAAAATGTGTAAACATTAGAAGAAAAGCTGCTTTTTTCTATACCTTTCTTCTAAATCTGGATAATGGCTGCTTTAATGTTGGGGCATAAGGAAGAACAGATGGTGAGGTTTGGCTCAAAAGGTATCTTGATCAATCAGAATGAGTCAAAGCAGCTACTTCTTTCTCTTGCTTCTTCTTCAAGTGTCTCTGTGCAGTTGCTGTCACAATCTTCACGAAGAAGTTGAGGAGCATTAGCCACACTATCCCGTTCCAGATCGACGCAAACGAAAAATCCCATTTTTTCACCTTACCCCACCAACAAAAACAAACCAAACTCAAACAAAAGTTTTTGCAAAAGCCTGAAGCTCATGAAAATGCCCAGAGAGTTTTGTCAAGAACGAAAAGGTTGTTTTGTAGTGTTACCTTGATATGAGATGGAACAGGAGGTGACACGTCAATATACTTTTCTTTCATGGCGTGGAGTTTGGCGATGAGTCCAGGCAATACATCAGCCAAACCAGGTACATGACTTAGTATCCAAATCATCTCGTTCTCCATCCAATCCAGCAGTTGGTTATTACAGACACATATGATAAATATTGTCTATCATAAGAAACAAAGTTAAAAAAAAAAAAAAAATCATTCAGGTGTCAGAACAGGCCTAAAGAGTAAATATCAAATCTCTGACAAGTTTGCACACCTGTATATGAGTTTTAATGATCGCCTTTCCGATTAAAGTGGCCAGAAAGAATTCCCAAAATGGAATGCCAAACTGTCCACACATTATTCCAGCGAGGTCAAACAGAGGATTTGGGACCTGCACTCAAAACAGAAGTAGTGTGTAGATGGTGAACACTAGTATAAAGTATTGTAGTTGGCTAATGCATATTACTAACCGAAGCAAGAACAAAGACGGTAAAGAAGTTCAAGTGCTGTGAATGTGTTAATAGCCAACGCTTAACGCGGTTCAAGTTAGCCGCCATAAATCCACTATCTTCAGATGATGAAGCTTCTAACTCTTCCATTCCATCCACTGTGCTCCCAGAAAGACTAGCTGGAAACATTTAGAGAGCCAAAACACACAATCAACAACCTAAACATATGCACATGCCGCAAATCAAAGAGAGAAGCAGTATATGAACCTGCCCTTGAGATGAAATATGGAGGAAGCTCCCCAAGAGCTGTCCCAATACCCCATAGAATCGCTTCCAGCTGGACTTGTGGTAATATGCTGGTTAGTGGAACACGAGATCCAGCAGCTGATACCATTAGAGGAGGACCAAATTCTGAGCAAGATTTCTCGAGCCACGAGGGAACTCGTTTAAACTGTATGGTATCATATGGTGCATATTTCAGATCAATACGGCCACATTGGGTTGCTTTAAGAGTGAACAACGCAATGTGTGGACCCAAATAGAGAACAAAAGTGTGGAGACCAGATCCTACAGGAGAAAGGAATTGTAATAAGAACAATGTCAAAGGCGAAAAGATTACTAATTTTTGTGTGTGTGTGACTAACCAAGACCAATAGAAGAGGCGACGCCAAGTGTTATCCACCATAAGCTGTATCGGACATACTCTGATACTTCTTCAACATGCTGCAACAACAATTTACACAAACTGTTGGAAGTTGGAACCCTTTTTTACTACAATCCAGAAAAGTCTATATATGTCGGAAAGGTGTTTACTTTTCCATGAGGTCCATCAACAGTCACAAGCAAAACTCCAAATGCCACCAAAAAAGTGGTCAGGAGCATGAACCAACGTCCATGAGCAAGCAGATACAATACCGATCGCTTGAAGTACAGAACAGTAGCCTCAACAAACAAGCTCAATGTACTCAAAGGTTGTGAGGTCAGTGTTAGATTCTCTACTTCCTTCTCATGCTTCTCACGCAGAGCTACAAGTTTTAACAAAGATTATATTTATTTGTAACAATGTCCATGTGAGTTTCCTAATTCAGCTAAGATATCATCTGAAAAATCTAGAGGCTACTCCATATCTCAATCTAAAATCAATAACTCATCCAAAACCCTTGTTGATGCTAACCAACAAAAAAAAGCATTGAAAGTTCAAGTTTTCAGATCTCGTAAGCCATAACAATTGATCAAAGGTCTGAATAAACGAAAACTTTAAAACATAAAAAGAGAAACTTGCCTGAGATGGCAGCATCAGAAGAAGACGAACTCGCTACAGCGGCGGATCCCATAATCTCTGTGCGTATGCGTCTCTCTCTGTTTGGGTCACCACCAACTACTATATCTTAAAAGAGGATAAAGAAAGGATTTTAAACATAGATTCGAATGTTCGGAAGGATATCTGAACAATGGGCACGGTCTGATTCACGATGGGCAGGCTGTAAGAAAAAATAAATATATAAGATTGCTTGCAAACAAAAAGAAACGATTTTTTTTCTGATTTGAAAAAACAAAGATGGTTTTGGGTTCTTCTTTGTAACGTGACGTGTGGGTTTAGGTTGAGATCAAAGCAACAGTAGATAGAGATTAGTGAGTCAAAAAAAAGGAAAAAAAAAGAGAGTTCAAGACTTTGTTGTAGAAAGTCAGATATGGGATCAACCGACTCGGAAGCAGACGCAAGCGTGCGTAAAGTCTCCTCTAGTGGGCATTGATTAGAGGCCCATTCCGGTTTTCATGATGGGACCGATTGAATCGGAGATCCATTCCAATTTCCACTCAAATTTTGGTATAAACAATGAACCGGATTTATAAATTGGATTGCAAATGACCAAATACAACTTTCAAATATTAGATTGTGAAATCTCTTTAGTGGTTTAAGTAAAGATTCTTCTACTTTTATTCTAGTCAATATGATGGGACCGGTTGAACCGGAGATCTATTTCCATCAAAATTTGGTATAAGCGATGAACCGGACTAATTAATCGGACCACATATTAAAAGCACGATGGGTTTTACTTACGTGAATACATCTTTCAAATAATCAAATAATAGATTTTGCAAACTGGAAGCTTGAAATTATTAATTATGTATTTTACTGATTAAAAATATACATAATTTTAATTAAATCTTATAAATTTAACTAATAATTTAAAACTTGATTTTTTTCTCAAATTTATGTCCCCATACTTCTTACATAAAAAATTTCAGAATCCATTATCATAAATTAATTTATATAATTAAATCTAACAATACTAAAAGGGGGACAAATTAATTCGAACCAATGAAATTGTTTTAATGTGCCATGTCACTTAAGCAAAAGAAAATCTAACCGAAGGATGGCTTCCTTCCTCTCTTTTCGTTGTCTTTCCAGTTTCTCTCCATCCCACTTTTTAGTTGTTCCAAGTTTTTATTCCATTAACTTCATCCATTATTGCCTTCTTCAAAACAGAAATCATAGATCTTTCTTCGACTTCCCGTTTTCCCTCTATACAACAGATGCAAAATGAAATAATATCTAAGAAACTATGCGTACCACTGAGAATTACAGCAAAAGCTTGGCTTCAATCTATAGAGATGAGGCTTTTGCAAAAATCTTTTTTTATACAGTTTATTTCGACATTTTTGATTGTTAGTGTCTTTTTTATTTCCCTTGGAGTTGTCATCTCAGATTCCATGTTGGGCCCGGCTTCCTAAAATCTCATCTCAGATGCATAGATCGAACCCGACTCTTTCACTTCGTCGTCAGAGTCTCGGTTCTCTGTAATAGCTGTTACAGCTACATCCTCCTTTCTAGCATTATATAAACTCCTACACCAAATCTTTCCTCACGCACAATCCTCAATCTCCAAACAAGCATAACAGCTGATGACGATGAAATTGGAGTTGAGATCGCCATGAGGGTGGTTAGATTCGCCAAGGGCTTGAGCGCTGTGACGATGTTGAGTTTAGTCCAGAAGGTACATATTCTTCTTCTGTTAGTTTTTGAATGATTTTATTTTCCCGCTGTTAATCAAAGCTTTGGTGTTCATATCAGCTTCGTAAGGTATGGATTTTGATATGTGTAATAAATTTGAAGCTTCTGGTACGGTTTAAGGTGTGATGGTCCACTTTCTACAATAGAAGAACGTCAAACTTTTTCCTTCTTTCGACCACTCTATTTATAGTTTGACCATTCTAATTATAGTGTTTTCACTTTGTTGTAGAATCTTCAGGTTGATTAAGGATTAGATTCAATATAATCATTGTTTTATTGAGAATAAGATTTACTTAAATTTTCAGGTATAGAGTATGTTCAAGCTCTGTTTTCTCGCAGCTCTACTATTTCATTGTTTATTCTGCTACAACTGAGATCATGTGAATATGTTATGTTCGCAGGTATTCGCTTTGGGGAAAAAATTGCAAGTAGAGATGATGAAGCTTTTGCATATGTTCATAACTTCATCAAAACCAGTGATGGATATTCTGCTGATAACGACAATTGGATTTTATATCGCTCTTGATGGAGTCAATCTTCTTGGTCATGGTGCTCACAAATATTTGAACAACGTTGGTTACTACTTAATTTCACTCTTTTTGTTAATAAATCTAATATACCACTCAACTTTAGTTTAATTAGTTTTTTCGGTAAAGACAAAGAAGGTCTACTTAGAGATCCTGAGAATTGCCACAAATATGGAATGGGTTATGTCTCACTCTGCATGGCCGTAAGTGTTCTTCTCACTTCTTCAAGATTTTATCGCTGTATATAATTTTTTTTGAATCAGCCATCACGATTACATATATATGTATATATAAATATATCATATAATTATACAAATATAAAATGAAGAAATAATACCTTCTCAAATCATATATTTTGTTTTAAAAAAGAATTATAACTATCTTAGTTGAAAACTACTCCCTCTGTTCCTGAAAATAAGATTTTCTAGAGTATGCACGCTTATTAAGAATTTAATTAATGTTTATAATTTAAATTACTTTTTACTTTATTATACACTTTCCAATAACTTTCCACCAATGAAATTTAATCAATTCAAATATTCTCAATTAATGTTTCTCAAAAGTATAAAAAAGTACCTTAACAATATAGAAAATCTATCTTTGTGGAACAAGAAAAAAATCTAAAACATCTTACTTTCAGGAACGGAGGTAGTATGTCTTTGTGGAGTGAAATCTAATCAATACTGCAGCTGCACAAGAACAACTTTTGTTATATGACTTTTTTTGTTACCTAAAGAAAATAGTTATCGATTTATTGCAAGTACACAAATGGTTGGTTTGTTTTTGTCTGTTTGGGATACAAAAGAGTTGATTCGACATATATATCATCTTAGGCTTACTATGTTGGAAAAGGAATCGTGAATCGCTTGAGAAACAAGGTAACACAACCATTTTCTATAAATTCCAGACTATGCAACACGCAAAAAGAATCTAAATATTTGTGCTTTTACAGGGATGAATTGCTATAACAAGGTTTTGCTCGTGTGTAGTCATTTGGCTTCTGGTGAGAAAGGTGACAAGATGAGAAGAAACACAGATGTAGCTGAGATTCTATTTTATACACCATTCCCAAAAACACCTAAATCCCTAATTGTTGCGCACCCGAAAGAATTGTTGATCAAGAGTATGTTTCCATGAAAATCATAAGCCTTTCTGTCTATACAAGTAAATAAAAACCGAATAAAAACTCTGTTTGGGAATTTGCAGCCGAGTGCTTTGGCTTGGAGATTTAAATTACAGAGTTCCTTTACCTATGAAGAGACATGGGTATTACTAGAAGACAATGATTTGTGACACACTTCTTGAGAAAGACCAGGTTTTATAGTATAAATGATCTTAAAAACTCAAATCTTCAAGTTTCATTTTTCTTTTTGGTTTTTGCAGTTAACCAAATTTTGTGATCTGTGATAACTTCAGCTCAACATGAAAAGAGGGCCATGAAGAGTCTTCTCTCGATTTCAAGAAGTTAAATCATATTTGCTCCAACCTATAAAAAGTCTCAAAACTCAGATGCTTACGCCGGAGAAGCCACTAAGTCTAAGAAAAGAAAACAACTATGTAGTTGTTATAAATGTGATAAACACAAAGATGATTATCCATTAGACTAGTATTAAATTATTTGATTTCTCCTAGTTGGTAAGTCACAACAGACTTACTCCCCTTATATATATGACCATTGTCATTTGTTGTAAGAGACAATAATAATGATAAGTGAAGTTATGATAACTATCTTTCTCTTTACGTTCCAAATCCAAATCAATATATATCTATAATAAGTATAGTAAATCAGTTCTAGAGATTCTCCTCTAATTTATAACACGTTATCAGCACGAGGCTCTGACCAACTGAGGCTTATCAATCCGAAAGTTCTTAAACCAGCCGAGGTGATGTTTAAATTTATGTATTTCAATATACTTATTTTATTTAAATTTTATTATTATTTCGGAGTGAGAGGCTGGACCTTCTCTGTTTATTTTTCGGGATGATAGGCGCTGTCTTTTCCGACTGATCGTTATGGTAGGCTATACCTTCACGATCAGAGAAACACGTGGTAGGCTTTGCCTCCGTGAATAAAAATAAAAGGTCAAAAATGGTCGGACCTTGAAAAAAAGTAAAAGTCAAAATTGTAGACTATGTCTCCTCGGACTTTGAAAAAAAAAATGATCACTATGGTAGTCTAAGACTCCTCGGATCATGTGGTAGGCTAAGCCTCCAATTTTATTTATTGCTCTTTAAATTTCTGCAATTTAATTTATGCATTTAAATTTTCGTCTTTATATATGCATTTAAATTTTCGTCTTTATATATATTATTCTATGGATACGGTTATCATGTTAAATTTGACAAAGCTCAAAATAAATGCCCTTGATATTACGAGAAATAATTATAAGACTTGGGCAGTGGGTGCAAGATGCACCTGAAAGAAAATGAGCTTTTAGAAATCATCAATATAAACTATATCGGATGAGAAAATAAATAAAGCCATGGTATTTACACCAATTCCATGATGGTTTATAAGATGAGGTGTATCATGAGAAAAGAT
>NC_027748.1:17198879-17199616 GCF_000695525.1 Brassica oleracea var. oleracea
AAAGATCTTTTATAAATAAATCCTTGAAAGAAAGGATTCACAAAATAGTCTGAGTTGATATAAATCCTCCGCGAAAACTGAAAAAAAAAATGAAATCATGATACTAAACTATCAAGTCGGTCCTACTAGAAAAGGACGAGGAATTGGATGCGGTAGAAACCGCTATCGAGATTTCATCCCTATGAGAATAATGAAACTTCCACGAAAAATGAAAGTGGTCGGGTGATAAAAGACAAACAGAAAAGGTTTGCTATAGATACGGCCAGAAAGAAAATTGGGTACGTAGTTATCGTACGCCAAATATTTAGCTGATCTATATCGAGAATCAAAAATAAAAAGAGAAAGGAAGTATATTGAACTTATGAGCCCGAATCATCTTTCATAGATTAAATACTCATCTTGATGATTCAGATTTTCTGGTTGGTCCAGAAAATGAAAATGAAATATCGATGTGATATGAGAATTATCTTCCTGAATAAGATTTTGAGATTCAGGATGGAGAAAAATATACCTGACAGGTATTGGGTCATCGTCATGACTACTAAAGGTAACAGATATCTTTCCTCTTTCAAATTAAATAAGTATAGTATCTAGTAATAAAAAAAAATTATTGGCTCTAGAAGAGCTTATGATAAAAAGACATGCATAAGAAAAAGATGGCAAAATTATAAATGAGTGGTAAACCTGAAGTTTACTGATATATAGCCATCTCCAATAATGTTATCGACATTATTGTG
>NC_027748.1:17199814-17214244 GCF_000695525.1 Brassica oleracea var. oleracea
CATCATCTCGAGGGGGAGAATTAAAGAATCCTAGTGAGTGGAACATTGAGAAATTATGTTCGCACTTGAAAAAGAACTTGATAAAGTAAATTCAAGTAAGATGATCTCCATGATCGGGTGTAATGTAGTTGTGCATGTAATAAAGACATATACAATCCAAAAGGGATAAAGTATATGGATAATTAGAAATATGTTTGCAAGTTTGCTAGAAGCATATGATAAGCTGATGGAATGAGATATGTAAAATGGATTATAATGAAAAATAGGATAATCCATTTACAAAATGTCTGCTAGACATTTTGATGAAATAATGATATCTCATATTTCAGCTGAAATTCTCCAATAAGAAAATAGTGTCCTAAAAGGACGCTATATGAGTCTATGGCACGCTAGAGACGTGATAGTCCATTTTGGTTCCAGAGAGTCCTCGAAAAGGAGCAAATATATGAATAGAGGATGAATCTCGTGAAGAGACCGTTGATATGGTTAATATTACAGTCAGGTACTGGGTAAATCATTGATGATGATAAAGAGATCTCGATTAACAATATCAGTACGAATAAAAAGATTGAACCAAAGAGAAAATAGATTGTCGACAATAAAATGAAAAACGCTATATAAATAAGGATTATGAATCTACCTCTACGTATGAAGGCAGAGTGAATTGATTGGCCATCAATTCGATATAAAGCTCGTTAGAAAAACGAGAGATTTTTGGACCAAAAGTCCAAGATATATATTTCTCCAGAGAATGAAATGATAGATGACCTTGAGGTATGAAAAACGGCTTGTTCCGAGGTCATTGGAGAACATTTTAAAATAAATGCAGTATATTGAAATGTCTGGCAGGAAAAAAATGACTTGAGTTGCATATTGATATTTAGTAGTCCCTGGAGAGTTAACGATGCTTTCGGGAATGTATAAAACTCTGGAATAGTCAGATTGAAAATGCCAAGGGCATTGAAAGAAAAATCCAAGGAGATTTGTTCGGTCAAGTTACAGCGATCACTATACGGATTAAAGCAATCCGGACGCATGTGGTACAATCGCTTAGGTGAATATCTTTTGAGTAAAAGATATGTGAATAATGCGATATATCCATGCGTTTTTATAAAGAAATCATCAACTGGCTTTGTGATCATTGCTGTATATATGTAGATGACTTGAACATAATTTGAACTCAAAAGGAGGTTGATGATGCTCGAACTCATATGAAAGAGGAGTTTGAAATGAAAGATCTCGGAAAGACAAAGTTTTATCTTGGGCTCCAGATAGAGCATCTCCGAGAAAAAATAATTGGGCATCAATCAAATCATACAAAAAGGTTATTGAAACGCTTTTGTATGAATAAAGCGACTCATTTGAGTACTCCAATGGTAAATAGATCTCTAGATGTTGAAAGAGATGTTTAAAAGATTCTGGTAAGATCTCATATCAATAAGTACTTTGGAGATGTTAATGGTAATAAAGCATATGTGAGCGTATATGTGAGCTTATATATCTTGCGAGTTGTATTTGATTAAATATACTTTTAGACACTAATGTCTTTGCGAGATCCTGCTCATTTCCTATTCATGGAAATTATAACGGCATCGAGAATATCCGTTCTCTCCAAGGTATGTTTTAAATTAGGGTTGATTTATTCTAGAAAACTTGAGTTTGGTATGGTTTTGCAGATACATGCTATTTATAAAGTCGAACACAAACTGGATATGGTTTTACAATTGGTGAAACTGCAATTACATAGCGTTCCGAGAAACGATCCTAGGTTTCAACATCTTCAAAGCATGTCGAGAATATATGTGGCTTCGATCAATGAGTCACCACATATAAGAATTAAGCAGAATAGTCAACGAGAAAGAGCCGACGAAAACATTTGAAGATAATTGGCTTGTGTCGCTCAACTCAAATAAGGTTACATTAAGAGTGACAGAACGAAGCATATCCCTCCAAGATTCTTCTCGTACATAACGGAGCTCGAGAAAAATAAAAATGTGGACATCGAATATGTACGGTCATGCGACAATCCGGCAGACTTGTTTACAAAGGTTCTTCCTACTACAACATTCCGAAAACACGTGTATGGTATCGGAATGCGGCATTTGCGTGACCTGTGAAGAGAAAGCTATGCCCACTATTCCCAGGGGGAGATTACGGCAGTGTACTCTTTTTCCTTGTCATGGTTTTTGTCTCAATGGATTTTTCCATGACTAGGTTTTTAACGAGGCACTACGTAATACAAAATGGATAATTAAGGGGGAGTGCTATAAATGTGATAAACACAAAGATGATTATCCATTAGACTAGTATTAAATTATTTGATTTCTCTTAGTCGGTAAGTCACAACCGACTTACTCCCCTTATATATATGACCATTGTCATTTGTTGTAAGAGACAATAATAATGATAAGTGAAGTTATGATAACTCTCTTTCTCTTAACGTTCCAAATCCAAATCAATATATATCTATAATAAGTATAGTAAATCAGTTCTAGAGATTCTCGTCTAATTTATAACAGTAGTCATGTTTGGTACTATTGTAAACTCTAGAAACACGTTTTGTGGTGTGTTTGGATTCTTAGAAATCTCTATTTTTTTAATTTGGAATATTTTCAGGTGTGATCTGATTCTATGGAGAGGAGAAGGAATATAACTTTCTTATACTCCAGGGGAGTCACGGTTTTCAGATCACAGACCGGTTTGTGCAATATTTGCAGTAGAAGTTGATGTTAAGAGTCTGAACAAAGATAGATTCAGGAAAGGTTATTCTTGTGCAGCTTCAAGATTGGTTGATGATTCCACTCCACAAAAGCATAGTTTTAACTCAGATTATTACAGTTCTTTTTGAGAACAAAAAATATGATGTAAGTTTTTTTCTTTCTTCACTGTATAGCTATATGCATTTTTTTGGCATCAGCCATCATGATACATATATATATATATATATATATATATATATACTTTAGAGAAAATTACTAGAATGTTATAGAAAAGTTGGTTTATTACTAGAGTGTTATACATTTTTTAAAAATTACTAGAATGTTTGGATACCCCCTAGTAAATGACCATAAGAGCCTTTGGTTAGTTTTTTTTAAATTGAAATTATTTTTAAACATTAAATCCACATCACTAATTAAGTATCCACATCAGCAATAGAGAACAATCAACCATCTCTTTAATTACATAACATTGAAAAAAAAAACACAACAACACAGAACAACTTCGTCGAAGAACTAAAGGAACTCTAACCGCCTTTTCCCTGAAATTGTCATTGACATCGTGTTTACTCCCTCTTGCTCGAACTAGCTCTCTGTCTTGTCTTCTCCAATATCGTCTTCTCCGAAATCGTCGTCTCCAATCGTTTCTACAAAATATTTTTCGTTGCAATCTTTCGAAATCATTTTCTCTGCTGCATTTTTCGACTTTCTGGCTGAGTTTTAACTTATGTTTTGGCTGAGTTACTTTTCTTTTACAGATGGTTTATATATGCAGTTGTGGCTGAGTTACTTTCCGCCAATCTCCGAAAACCTAGCTATAAGAAGTGTGCATGCCGAGTAGAAAAAACAAATACATTTCAAAAAACACCCAGATCGGCAATTGTGGGATGTATTTAATTAAGTTTGTTTGTGATTTCATACCTATATTTGGATAATCTATTTTTTTTTTTCAGATCTGAGTGAAAGAGAAAATTGAACAAAAAGAGAATGAAGGAGACAAAAAGAAGTGACGGATTCAGCAGAGACGACACAGAAGAGTTCATTGAAGTTTGGATACATGGACGAGTTATCACCGGAATGGTGCAAAAACCTTGTATTTTTGGTTTTCTATGCAAAAAAATAACTCACCCATGTATTTTGTGTTTGATTTATGCTATGTTTACACTACTCAGCCGTGTCGTTTACGTAACTCAGTCATACCTCAAACATAACCTAAAATCAGAAAATGTTTAGATAACTCAGCCGTATCGTTTAGATAACTCAGCCATATCATTTATATAAATCAGCAATACCTCAAACATACCCTAAAATCAGAAAATGTTTAGATAACTCAGCCGTATCGTTTAGATAACTCAGCCATATCATTTATATAAATCAGCAATACCTCAAACATACCCTAAAATCAGAAAAACTGAATTCAAGTATTTTTTTATATTGAAGATCATCTTATCAATATCAAGTGAATATAAATCAACTGAATGTGTATAGTTTCTTGAAGTTGATACTTTAACTTGATCTTGAGATATATGTTCTCTTACAATCACTTATACAATTCATAGTTACAAGACTCTAACTTTAATATTTTCTTAAATCTAAAACTCAAATCCTAAACTATAGAATTATAAAGTTATAAAAATTATAAAGTTTATCTTTAAACACTAAATCCGATATATTTTTATTATTTAAAGTTTAAGGTTTAGGTTTATAGTTTAGAGTTAAACTCAATTTTTAATCATTTTTTTAAAAAAATAATCTTTAATTTAAAGTTCCATTTTAAATTTTGATTTAAACCTGTAACTATATTCTTTAAATTTAAGAAATTTTTTTAAAAAAATAATCTTTAATTTAAAGTTCCATTTTAAATTTTGATTTAAACCTGTAACTATATTCTTTAAATTTAAGAAATTTTTTTAAAAAAATTGAAAATAACTAAAATTAAAATTTATATTGTTTTTTTCATGACCATTGATTGATTTTAGTCTAAGGGTTCAATATTTTCAATATAAAATTATAATATTTTATAATATTTTAAAATTTAAACTACTAAATATAAAATTATAAATTTAATTATTTTCAAAATATTATCTCAAACCATATCTATTTCGAACCTTTAACCCTAAACCCTAAACCACATGCTTTGACCTATACCAAAAAACATTAAACTTCAAACTTTAAACAAAATTTAATTAATCATATACCATAAATTCTAACTACAAATGTTAAAACTCTAATATTTTTGTTATTTAAAAATATAATCTTAAATGTTAAATCGAAACTCAAAACACTATATACAAAACCCTAAACTCACTCAATTATATACCCTAAACTTAAAACTTCATATTTAAACCACACATCAAAAAATCAACATAATAAAATCTAAGTTTTAACATTTAAAACTTTATCAAAAATACAGTTTAGTATAAAATATAATTTTAACCATCAAAATTAAAACATTAACCATTGATTGTTTTAATCTAAGGGCTACAAATCCATCTTGGGGTTGTCTTCTAACTTCTTTCTCATTGGTTAGTTTTTTTAGTACAAGGATTACAATTCTTGACCATTGATTAGTTTTGATCTAATGGTCTAAAATAATTTTTTTCTTCACTTTCTCTCTTCTACTTGACGTCTCCTTCTCCTCTTTTCTTTCCTACATGAGTTCTTCACAATCATCTTCTTCATCTCTCTCACTTTCTGTCTTGTAAACAAGAGAGATTCATACATCATCATTCATTTCTTATGCCTTAGTATATTAGGTTTGTAAATCTTAGAAGTGAGAGAAGAAGAAACGTCAAAGAAGAAAAGAAGATTGCTGGAGAAGAAGAAAAAAGTTCGAAGAAGACTGGTCTTCGCTGTCGTCACGGATACTAAGCTCGTCGTCGTCACCATCTATACTCGCTGACGTCATCATTGTTGCCGTTTCTCTGATCCATCTTCGCCGGTCTCCGTCTTCACCGTAGTCACCACCACCACCGCTTGTCACCACACTGGTCACCTCTCTCTCTTTCAATCTCTCTCGCTCTTTCTCTGTGTTTTGAATTTGTTCTTGTTACTGGAAGGTGGACAAGGCAGAGGAGCTTGGTGGTGGAGGAGGTAACAAAACCATTGTGTGACTTGAAGACGTCGGAGCTGTCGTGGTAACGAGACTGCGGCGGCGAAGGAAGAAGACAATAATGACCTTGCGGCCTCGTGATGTGGAAGAAACACACGGTGATTTAGTTAGGTTTAGATTTTGTTGATGACGGCTGCAAGCTTTTTTGTTTCTAGGTTTTAGATTAGGGTTGGTTTAGAATTAAACTCAGCCGTAATGTATGCATAACTCAGCTGTAAAGTATGCATAATTCAACTGTAATGTATCTGAATGGTATAAGTCAACTGTAACGTTCCTATAAGCCAGCCTTATAAGTCAGCCGTCAAGTGTAATATTTTTTCGCGACATTTCATATTTTGGGCGGGAACAAATCATTCCTTCAACTCTGAAATCGTCTCCACAAGCATCTTATCCCAAATCGTCGTATCGTTTATATAACTCAGCCGTGTCGTTTAGATAACTCAGCCATATCCCAAACATACCCTAAAATCGAAAAACTGAATTCAAGTACTTTAATAATTTATATTGAAGATCATCTTATCAATATCATGTGAATATAAATCAACTGAATATGTATAGTTTCTTGAATTTTCAAGTTGAGACTTTAATTTAATCTTGAGATATATGTTCTCTTACAATCACTTATACAAATATACCCTAAACTCAAATTCAGTTGATATATGTTCACTTATATATGTTCTCTTACAATCATTTATACAACTATACCCTAAAACTCAAATTCAGTTGATATATGTTCACTTATACATGTTCTCTTACAATCACTAAACTATGTCCTTCATTTTCTTACAATTGTCGGAACTTAGCCTCCTCATCTCTCTCTTATTAACTCTTTCTTCTTCCACAAAACGACGAATCTGATGAGAGAGGAAGCAGCAGGATGTCGGATCACCATACATGACACTGGAAGAGAAAAAACATCTTCTCTAACCAACCATGATCGAAGACGACAACCACTGCTATAGATCTGTCTAAGATTTTTGGGTTTTTAGATCTATGTTGTTTATGCGACTGATTTGTCTCTTCAATGGTATAAGCCAGCCGTAACGTTCCTATAATTCAGCCGTCGAGTGTAATTTATTTCGCGGCGTTTCGTATTTTGGGCGGGAACATGATATTTTGGGCGGGAACAAACTCATTCCTTCAACTCTGAACACAATACTAAAACTTTAATATTTTTTTAAATTTGAACCTGAATCCCTAAACTATAGAACTATAAGGTTATAAAAATTATAAACTCAGTCGTAACATATGCATAAGTCAGCTGTAATTTGATTATAACTCAGCCGTAACGTATGCATAACTCAGCCGTAAAGTATGCATAACTCAGTCGTAACGTGTCTGAATAGTATAAGCCAACCGTAACGTTCTTATAACTCAGCCATCGAGTGTAATTTGTTTCACGACGTTTCATATTTTGGGCGGGAACAAAATTTTTTTGGGCGGGAACAAAATCATTCCTTCAACTCTGAACACAATATAAAACTTTAATCTTTTCTTAAATTTGACGCACCATCTGAGTCATCAAACATATAAAATCAGCTTTCAAATTCATCATCTTCTTCGTCTTCTCTCATTTTCTTACTTTTTTGTTCAACTCTCTCCTTTTCTTACAATTTACAGGACTTAGCTTCTTCATCTCTCTCTTTGAGTCTTTCTTTTTCTGCAAGACGACAAATCCAATGAGAGAGGGGGCATTCTTGCAGGATGTCGGACCGCCATACATGACACTGTAGGAGAGGAAGCTTCTCTTTAACCGATCATCATCGAAAATGATGACGACTACAGTAGATCTGTCTCAGATTTTCAATTTTTTTTTAAATCTATGTTTATATACCTAGTTGCGGAAACAATAATTACCAGATCCATAAGATCTCAGAGAAAGATGAAGAATAAGATGAATAAGATAGATAAAAAAGATGAAGAATAAAGAAAACATAGACCCTTATTTTACTATTGTAACATTAGACTAGTGATGACATCGCAAATCCGAGTTGATGACATGGAAAATCGGTTAGTGAGCCGCCAAACGAATATATAACTCAACCTAAATAAATCAGCCATCATGTACAATGTAAGTCAGCCAAAACGTGTATACTATTTCAGTAATTAATCTTTTGCTAAAAAATCAGCCGTAATTAGGATGCAAAATCATAAGTCAGTTGTATCATCAAATAAATCAGCCGTCAAACGATTACTATTCTAGTAATTAATCTTTCGCTAATAAGTCAGCCGTAAATAAGCTGAGTTTACAGTTAATCCATCCAATTATAGCTGATTAAATATAACTCAGCCATAACAACATCCCATAAGTCGGTCATAAATTCAATAACTCAGCCAGTCGATGTTCATTAACTCAGCCGTGGAAACATAACTCAGCCATGTCTTAACTATAACTCAGCCAAATTTCCCAGACATCAAATCGCTGATGTATAAGTCAGCCGTAACGCGTGTACGTAAGTCAGTTGTTATCCCATAAATCAGCCAGATTTCTGTAAATCAGCCGTAACTAACATCTGACTTATGTTCTTAAGTCAACTGTTTTCTCGTAAGTCAGCCGCGTTGCTTAATTCAGCCGCAACGTAGCAATAACTCAGCCGTAACGACGTATATAGCGCTTTACGACTGACTTAATGAAAACACATAACCAAATTCCTACGTGGCGCTAAATTTTTGCTTATGTGACACTAAAAAATAATGACATTCTTGTAAATACGTTTTTTCTCATAACTTAAAAAAAGAGCACGTTTGGTATAAAAAAATAGCAGTAATAAAAAAAAGATTTGTATAGTTCTAGTCAATTGTCCTAAAATATGTAATATTTGAGTGAACTTTCCTATACTTTAAAGGTATCAGATGAGATTAGTTTACATGTAGAGTTTATAATCTTATGCGGCTGCTATTGAACTCTCCCATCGACACACGACCTTCCATTGAATCCAACTATGACAGCTGCAAAGTTCCATCGATTTCTTCCAAAGAAGAAGAAAAAGACGACGATGAGGTCTCATCACTTGAACAATAACTATTCGTCCTTATATTAATGGGAATGACCGTATATTATGAATGTGTAACATGTTATGAGGTGGAGAAAGTAAAAAAATGAGTGATTCTACTATCACATAAAGTCAACGATTCTAAATGATATAAATTGGAGTAAAGAAGAGAGGAAAAATAAAAGACAGGAAAGGAGAAAAATAAAACATAAAATTAGAAGTAAAGTTTTCCTTTGTTTTAACTAAGATAATATTATGCTACAATTATTATTTTGGAGTAAATAATTTTCACTTGATTGGTTGAACATAATTAATTTAGCAGAAAAAAATATCCTAAACTATTTATTATAGGCATGCTATCAAAAACATTCAATATTTTATTTTTCAGTGCAAATTAATTTAATTTTAACAAAAATAAATAAATAAATTTATATTATGTTATCCGCGCGTAGCGCGGACACGGAACTAGTTATACTAAATTTTGATTAATATTTAAAATCACTAGCGGATAACTTTAAAATATATTATTAATCCAATAACATGAGTTTACTTGAATTTCTAAATTCATTAAAATTCTTAGTGTTAATAGATTAAATCATCAATCAGATTTATCCACACAACTTCTTTAATAAACTCAAAAACAGATAATCAAATAGTAAACAAGGTAAAATCAAATATTTTCTTTTAGTACGTATTTACGCGATTAACGGATCGTTGTCGAAGAAATTAGAAGGTCGAAGAGTGAATCCACCGTGAAGAGTTGGCATTACTGGAAAGTCCTCTTGGTATGGAATGTGATGAAACCCAACATTGTACCACATCACTATGTCTTTGTTCTCTATCTCTCTATTCCTGCTCCCAACCCAGGCAAGTCCACAATTGTTTATTACAATTAAACTTAAATCTATATAACAACTCGAAGTAACATGTTTTTGTTTACCTGCTACTCCATACAGCTAAGCCGTCATCTCCACGGCTCCTATCGCTGTAAAACCCACCCGCCCATTTCTCTGACCGGTTATAAGCCGTTACCCAAACCGGATATTTTGTGTACGACGCTCTAATCTCCGGGTAATCATCGTCCGTTAAAAGCGAAGTTACCGGTAAATGTTCCGGTATCAACCGGTAACCAACTGTATTTCCTATTTTCGTCTTCTTTTGTGGGTTAACTATTAGCAGCTCAACCGCTTCTGAACCCAGCCGAACTCTTCCGTCAGCTTCCGTTTTTGCCGTCTCTTTCACGACCGTCCAATAACTCTTCCTCGGAGAAGAGGTTTTGTTATGAACGTCGGTTACTCTTACCGTTTTTAGTTTGGCTTTCACTAAGGAATTGCCGTTACCGTCAATATCAAGATCTAAGTAGTACGTCAGGTAATGGTCGTGGTTAATGGCAATGGTGTTTTTAGCCACTAGTGTCCCATAAGTGTTCTCCGTTATCTGCTCGTTCGAAGTGTATGATGTTGCTTTGACTTCCAAAACTCCAGTCAAATCCACCTATGGTTAAAATAATTTTATTTATGTAAATAACAAAAATGGAGAAAATTAGGTGAGCAAGTGGATGTTTGAAAACCAGCTTTCAAAAAACAGTTAGTGGACGTCTACTTACCAAAATAACAATGAAAAATAAAATAAAAACTATATTTTCGGATCTTATTTTTAACTTAAATCAGTGATTTCTAGGTAACATATATGTGTAATTAATTAAAAGGATTCTTAACAAAACTAAATACTATTGATCAGGGATCAAAGGATTGGGATGTGGGACTATTAGAGAACTATGTTCATCCTGAAGATATACCATTCATAAGGAGTTTGGCCATAAGCTCAACTCATCGTCGTGATACTTTCTGCTGGAATTTTACAAGGAATGGTCAATACACGGTCAAATCTGGATATTGGGTGGCCCAGAATTTATTAAAGGTAACGGAGGAAAATGAAGTTTTGGAGCCAAGTATTACAAAGCTACAAGCTTTTGCGTGGAAATTGAAGGCTCCTACGAAGATATGTCATCTTATATGGCAGTTGTTAACTGGTCATGTGGCAGTAACGAGGAACTTAGTTAGACATAATATGAGGTGTGACAATTATTGCCCAAGATGTGGAGAAGTGGAGGAGACCGTCACACATGCAATTTTTGAATGCCCACCAGCTCTTCAAATGTGGTCTTTATCATCAACTCCGACATGCCCAAATATTTTCCCGATTTTGAGCGTCTACACAAATATGGATTATCTATTCTGGAGGAAGAATGATATCATTGGGCCAGAGCAAGATAGGAATCCTTATCCCTGGATGATATGGTACATTTGGAAGGCTAAGAATGAAAAACTCTTCAGGGGAATAGATAGATATCCTTTGGAACTAGTTAGACATGCAGAGAGTGAATGTCAAGCCTGGTTTGATGCTAATGAAGTGGCACAAGCAGTGGCACAAGATAATATAAATGAGGAACCCCAAGTCGCAAGCTTGGGAAACATTTGTTTGTTAGATGGATCTTGGACATCTTCTGCTAACTTTAGTGGAAGCGGATGGGCATGATGGATAGTTCTGGGAACACTCAACTTATGGGGACAAGAAACTTTCCCCAACGCGAATCAGCCTTGCACTCGGAAGTAGAAGCACTGCGGTGGGCGATGGAGAATATGCTGCAACATTCGACCTGCCAGAGCTTTGGGACAGACTGTAAGAAACTAATTGCAATGGTAAAGGACCCTCAGGCGTGGCCAAGCTTTTCGACGGAATTGGAGAGGATAGAGACGCTACAGATATGCTTCCCGGAATTCAACATCACTCACGTTCCACGGGCGCACAATCAAATTGCTGATTTTTTGGCTAAGACTGCTAGATCTTTCCATAGGGAGTTACATTTTGTTGGTTGTTCTATTCCGGTTTGGTTACCCAGACACCTCAAGTTTAAGTATAGAATGGCCTTTTGACGGCAAAAAAAAAAAAAAAACAAAACTAAATACTAAACAGAAATCCTAAATCTATATTCTTTTTTTTTGAAATGTTTCTATATACATATATACTATTCAATAGGGCATAGTAGATCCTGACATAAAAATAACATCTTACTAAAAAAATAATCAATTATCCCTTAACAATTAAATGGACTGTAAAATTGTACAAATTTTAAAAATTTCAAAGCAAAATTATTTTGCGTGTTATAATTTTAATTTATCTAAAACGAAAAGCACCAAGTGTCAATAAAATTAAAATTATTTTAGCTAATTGTAACAAATACGTTAAGTAGACATTACCCCAACTCTGATGGCTCCATTCTTTTTAAATTCCCAATCAACGATGTAATCATAGTTTCCGAGTGTTGCCACCATCCTAACCACTAAACTTATATCAGCTTCGCCACTAGTTATCTGAAAAAATAATAATAATCAAATAACAAACTAATTTAAAAAGGTAAAAGTTAAAAATAATTATATATGAAGGAGCTGGATGTAGAAGTTTACCACTTGTCCTGGAACATTAATCTCGGTGTGTCTAAAAGAAGCACCATAACCATTCTTCTCAAAGACACACATCACATTGCTCATCCTCTGAGCTGTCCCGTCAGGTCCCGCCACGTATCCATCCAAAGACGCCGCGTTTTGCGGGCAGTCGATGAGTGGCTGCAAGTTAACCGCCGATCTCCCGAAACCGAACTCTCCTATGTCCATGAACGTACGGAAGTACCAATCGTATGTTGGGTCCATGTACGGAACAAAAGTTTCTGACAAGTGTCCTCTGTACATCACTCTTCTGAACCTTTTGGTTCTTGTGTCAAGAACCGAAGCCGTCGATATGGTTATCCCCGCTCTAGCGGTAAATCCGACGTGGAATTTCCAGTTAGCCCATTTTATTTTATTGCCTAGAATCTTGAACCCTGTGTCGGAGACGTTGCAAGAGAACGGGAACGGTTTGTGTTTGGTCCGAAAGTCGTTACCTTCTTTATCAGGTATCGGCTTTCTGAATCTGTCGGAGTATTTCACGACTTTCATTGAGTCAACGTCTATTGTTATGGTGATTCCTTCGATGGGTCTTGTGAAGACATTAACCGATCCGTCTCGGTAAAAGCAAGAGGCTTTGACCTCTCGTCTCGTGATGGTTTCTCCGTACCAACCAACGGAGAAGGGGATGCACGAAACCTCTGAGATGTTTAGGGATCGATCAAGAATCGATTTCTTGAAGGAAGGGTACGTTAGAGGAAGCTTGCTTGCTTTGAACAGCTCTATGAATGTGAATGAAGGGAAGCCATGGCCTGTGTAGATGCGTGAGGATGCGATTTTTCCGGAGGTTAGGTCGATGATGAGCTCGTGGGTTTGACCACCGGCTCGAACCACCACGAGTGAGCGACGGCGTGGTGGTTGTGGTGGTTTTTTGGAGGATAACCACTGGAGAACGTGGGTCTTGTTTGGTTCTTCGAGATCGAGGTAGTGAAATGTGAGATCTTTGAGAGTGCCTAGATGAGATTTCTTGACGATGAAGCTTGTTTTGTTGATTTCTTGGGGGGTTAAGGGATCGAGTGGGTGGAAATGTAGGCCAAGGTTGAAAACACATTGTAGGAGAAAAATTAGGGTAAGTATTCGTATCTTCATTAATGGAAAATTTGTTGTCAAATTGAGTTAAGACTTAGAGAAAGTATATTGATGGAGTTGTTAATGAAGAAGACGACAACAATACATTTATATGCATACCTAAATGTTTCGATGTGCGCCTACATAAATATCTTTAAATTGTGTAAGCTCTCTTGGTCTATTGTAGTGGTTGAATAAAAATTCACTAATACATTTCACACAATAGCTTGAAATTCGCATGTGATTTATTACCACTTATAAGGAGATTAATTAAAATAAACTTGCACAAGATCAATACAAATAAAACCGTTTAATATAAAATTTTATATGGTAGAAGAATTGTCCATTGTTATTTTTTTTGAAAAATAGAATTGTCCATTGCGAAATCGTCAATATAACATTACGATTTCATAATTATAATCATAATAATAAATCAATTCTAAAAGAATAAAACTTAAACTTGGAAAGTCGAATGAGACTAATCGATTGATTAGAATGACGAGAAACGTAAAGATGAAAAATAATAATTACGTGACATATTATATAGTCTTCCTTCTCCATTAAGCCAGCAAACTTATTATGCAGCCTCAATGGACTGACAATATATTTAGGTACATATATTCAAGATTACTAATCTCCCACTTGGACATGTGATGATGGTATCGCAATCTTAAGTCCTGCGCTTAAACTTCGTTTACGTTACCGAAATTATACAACGCACAAATGAAAAAATTCATTTCATCTGTCGTTCTTTTTTTCTCCTTCGTTTGACAACAATAGATTACTAGGTTATATATATAAATTATTTTAGGGCAAATCTCCAAAATAGCATCTTTTTAAGTTTATATCACAAAAATAGCACTCAAAAACTAAAATGACCAAAATAGCACATTTCTAAGTTTATCATTTGAAAATTTTAATTTTTTTATTTTTCAAAATTTGAAATCTTATCCCCAAAACCTCATTTCTCAACTCTAAACCCTAAACCGTAAACTCTAAACCCTAAACCCTAAACTCTAAACTCTAAACCCTAAACC
>NC_027748.1:17215288-17223944 GCF_000695525.1 Brassica oleracea var. oleracea
AATCTTTATTATTCAAAATCATTAATTGTCATATATACTTTAGCCACATTAGGCAATTCCGTAAATTTTATTTAAGAAAATAATAAAGTACATTAATGATGAATTTATTGTTAGTTTAATAAAAAGCTTATTATATAATTAGATGGACTAACATATTTCTCTAATGATTCTAAGAATCATCATAGTGATGACATGTGGCTACAAAAAAAGTTGTAATGCTTCTCAAATAATATATAGGGGATAGGGGAATTGGGTTTACTAAGACAACTATTTTTTTCCTTTCTGCTGGAGGTGGTGAAAGTGGTGAATATGCCAAACAAGAGAAGAAAATTTTGGTCACGAGTGAGGAAGGGGTTCTAACTTTGAAGTTCTTAAAGAGGCACTTTAATGATGCTTCTCTCAAGTTAACAATCGAGGTGACTGAAGTGAAGGAAGGATTAGGAACACTAACCAAGAGGGTAGAAGCTATGAAAAATAAAACAGAAAGTTGAAAATTCAAACAGTTCGCCCTAAAAGCTCAAAAGCTCTCAGACACGAGAATCGAGGTACGCTTGCAGCCGCCACATCTCGACGTCGGTGAGCCCTCTGGCCGCCAGCGTCGAGCCTTCTTCCATAGCTCTGTTCGTCTTCCGCTCCTCTTATTCTTCATCTCCACCGGGTTCGCGAGTTCGCCGATCTGGTTCTCCGCCTTTGTCAACCTCTCTGCTCACGCCAGTGTATCTCTTCGGAGAAAGCTTGCTGTTGTGAGCCGAAGCTCTCGTCTGTCTCTTTACGGATCTAGTACTACTAGACCGAACATTTTCGGGGGGTTCCCCAAACCGTTGAGTTTCTCGCCGGTTACAGTCGCTGTTCTTCATCAATGTCGCTTTCCTGCTACGTCTATCCATCTCGCGACAAATATCCATCCCGTTCTGGGGTCGACGCCTGTCATCCAAACGGAACTGCGCCTCACCAGCCAGATCCGTCACCATTCCCGCCGCCTGCTTCCCCTGTCCTCTCGCCGAAGCTTCCCTTCCTCCACCATGCTTCCTCCGTCGTACTCGCAATATCCCGACAAGGTCATGTTTCTATTTCTATCGGGCTGGACCTTCATATATTGAAATTGGGCTTGGTGAGTCCAGTGGTGTTTAACTATTATTTGTCCAGCCTAATGATTATTTGCCAAAAGAATTTTGGTGGTGTCACTGAAATCTTTACTGAAGCCGTTCTACATACATCTTATCTCTCTTGTGCGAAGAGTTTATCAGTATCATCTTCATCAACATTCAACTCTTTCTCTTCGGAGAAGATGACAATTTTATCCACTATCTCCTTTTTAAGGAGTGTTTCCCTTCCAAACGTTAAATGGAAGTGTCCACCCATATCTATAACCGTCTTGCTATCTTGCGTAGCGGTCTGTTTGGGGCCTGAAGATGCAGCGGACTTCGTTTCGACAATATTCCGAGGTGCGGATTGGGTGTTAACGTCACAATATAAGGTGACTAGTTCTCTGCTGTCCGACCATGTCGTGAAAGCTACATTGACGCATTCAAGTATCGTCTTGAGTTCGCTGTCATCTTCTTCTTTTGAAGACCTATCCATATTATGTTATGCTGTTGCAGTTTATCTTTTTAATCAAAGAGGATGGATAATTCCCTCTATCATTTGTAGGCAAGCAAGTTAAAGTTAATGAAAGAAAGTTGTGTTCAAAAAGAAAAAAAAAACAGAAAGTTGAACAAGGCCTTAATTAGCTGCATCTCTATGAGTGAAAGATGTGAAGTTAAATGTAAGAAAAAACATATCGGTTTAACATCTGTTGAAGAGTTTTCTGTAAGCTGCCAGTGTAAACAAGCAGAATTATGTAATGCAAAAGACTCTCATAAACAGAAATAAAATGAATCTGGGTGCTATTATTTTGCTGCTCACAGCATAGTAAGCACAAGAGCATGGAGAAATTAAACAACTAGTACTGACATATAATAATAGGTCTACCACAAATTGTGGTCCACAATAGCCAATGGGCAAGTTATTAAAAGACTTTTGTATTTCTCATTTGGAGGCATCACAAGGATGGAGATTATGGCTGGTTTGTAATCTTGGGAAGCCACTCTTTGTAGTAGTTTTGACAATCCACATCAACCTGAGAAAGAGCTCCTATCGGCGTCACTGTAATCTGCAGTTCAAACGAGTGTTTACCAACAAGTATTGATAACGTAGTGGGGATGAGTTTGTTTAAGAGACATATAGGGATGCTTACAAATCCTTCTTGTAAGAAGTGAAGATCAGTCCCTTCTTCAACCACCATAGTCCTTAGCTATTTAAGCAAAAGAACCAAAGGAATCAAATTTATGTATATAGTTCAGAGTTGCGTCATAATATCGGAAATAAAGAAAGTAAGATTAGCACACTACTGATGATACCTCTCTCTTGAACAAATGGCTATCTTGTGAATGATGATGAGCAAATGTGGCGTTGTGTTGTCTGAGACTACTCCTGAATCTGTTTCCATTGACATTGTAGACAACATCTTCGCCCCTTGTGCTTCCTTCTCCACTTGTATCCATCCCATTTTAGTCAAGCTTTTGCCTTGTGTGGTTAATTTGTATCCCTTCATTTATAAATAAGAATAAGTTAGACGTAGGGACGTAAGAGAATGTACCTAAAAGCTGCCACGAGACTTACCTTATGGTTAGCAATATCAGTGGGCAAATCGATATTCAGAAAGCATTTTTTGGGTGAGTTTTGTTCTTGATCGCATGGATTATGCCGTTAATAATAGGCAAGCAAGCTTGGGCAACTAGGATAAAATCATTAACATTGATATCTCCACATTTCCTTGAGAGCATTCAAAAGAAAAGACGGTGACACAAACAGAGAAGAAACAGATTATATGGAGGCAGAAGGCACATCATAGATGAACGCTTCACAAGCGCCAGCAATAGACCCTGCGATGTAATCAACATTCCAGAGGTAAGTGTTAAATTTTGATACACGCAAGCAGGGACCATAGAAATGCATAACATGCTCTTGTGTAACAATTTGAACTAGCCAGATCTGTTCTCATCTTGGAAAGAAGATTCAACGATCTCATTAGTTCTTTTGGAGTTTGAATCAAATTTTCAAACAGAGAATAAGGAAGTGTTCACATACATGTTATATCCACAGTTGCTACCCACGTTTATACCACTGAGAACCAAGTCAGGAAGAGAAGGGAAGAGTGCTTCCGATAAGCCCAGTCCAATTCGCAGGGGTTCCTACAGACAAAAGTGCTACATTTCTATATATATATTTTTTTTTCCCAAATTGAGATTTTATATATTTCAAAAGACTATAACAGTCCAAGTTCACACTACAAGCAAATGCTTCGTACAAGAACACCACCGAAAAATCTGTTAGACAAGCTCCTTTGCTTAAACCCAAACACCCATCTAGAGCACCAAAAAATAATTCCACAACTCTTACCTAAAAGCATTAGATGTTACTCTTTCATTGCTGTACCAAAAAATCAGTTAGACATTTCGATATATATATACAGGTTTTTTTAAAGAATATATTTAATGTAAGAGAATTTAACTTAGGTTACTTAGGTTAGAAGTTATCTTGACCTAGGTCTAGTACTGAAAGTAAAGACACAAACGATTTAACGAGTTCCCGGCCCTCGGCGCAGTACGTCTCGTGGGAGAACTTCTGCTCCCAAAATCCACTAGATCAAAGAGACACTAGAAACACCAAAGTAGTGTTCTAGATAGTTTGTTACACAAGTATCAAATACTCTTCACAAGAGAATACAACAAAACCCTTAGATCAACTAGACTTAGGCCTAAGCTATTGATCTTGTATTGTTGTCTCCTTCCCCTTGCACTTCACCTTGATCTGAATACTTGTTGTTGTGTGCTCTGATACAATCTGCTTGTATTGTACGGCTTAACCTAATCAACATACTCACATTGTGATTAGGTGTTTCAGCTGGAGTGGTCCTGCCTGTTCTTGGCCCAAGTCACACTAGCATTGCTTCTGGTCCATCTGTCTTGCCGAAGCCCAAGCTATATTCACATTTAACAGTTCATACCAAAAAAAAACAATATACGACAACACAATCCCTGAGCTTTATGGGATAGTGGTAGTGGCTGATATTTTGATTCTATCTGGTTGTTTTGAATTTGTATATTTTAGATGGATCTCTAGAGAAGCAAACTATGCAGACGATCTAGTTGCAAAACAGAGACTTGGTGTAAATGGGCCTTTATGACCTCCACTTAAAATGAACGTGTGTTTCGAAAAAAAAAAGAACTGAGTTAGAGCACCTCCAAGATTTTAATCAATATAACAATAATAGTTTATTTAGAATTAAATTAAATAGTAAAATTTGGACATTTAAAAAAAATCTAACAAATAATAGTTGGACAGCTTGACTTTGAGTATTTGGAGAAGTTCTCAAAGCAACTTTGGAGAGAAACTAATTCTACCATCTCTCTTTTTTTTCAATTTTTTTTTTTAAATAGTCTAGATACTCTTTCTGATACTACCATTGGAAATGCTTTTATAACAGAAGAGAAAAGGCAAGAGCCAACATATTTGGCAAAACATCAAATCTAAAAGCTCAAGGCTTTTGTCCATAAACTCAGTAGCAATTGTAGAAAACAAACCACAGACAGCGTAGGCTTCAGCTCCATCAATCTCAACTCTTTGTGCAGTGAGAGGTCTACTCCATATTATACTGTGGCTAACAGCAGATTTCTCCCTGAATATGTCTCAAAACGTTACAAAATCACGTACACAAAACCAAAACCAAAACCAAAACTGTTAAAACAAAAAAGAAGAGAGAGTAAAACGTACGAATCAGGCGCGCAGACGCGAACGTCGTAGAGGTTGGTGGAGACAAGGACGCGAACGAGAGCACGAAGACCATGCGCAATCTATTCCATCGTCGTTGGATACCGTGATGATGGGACGTTCACCGGAGATACGAGCTTCGCCGTTGAGTTCCATCGCTCTGGTCAGAGAAAGAGAGAGTCTAAAGTAAAAATAAATCGTTGCGTCTTCGAGTGGATGTTTTTTTGACCAATCTTCGAATGAATGTTTTCCTATTATTTATACTAAATGGCTAGTTAACTATTCAAAATTTTGTAATTAAATTTATTACCCAATTAGTATACTAACTAGTATATTACTATATGAATTTTTAATTGAACATGAGTGGATTAGGTAAGTAACTAACCAAAAAGTTGAATTTAATATTTTGTTTGCATGGATAATTAATATTTTCCTGATTAGTTTATGTCTTGGTCAACATTTACCTACTCCCTACTGAATAATTTGCAATAACTATATTCTATCACTAATAATAACCGTTTGTATAATATTCTCGGCAACACCTAAATCTTTAATCTTCTGAGGGCAACAAAAAAAGATTTTCCAGCTTCTGAATGTCACATACTCTCTTTTCAGATATGCCATCCAAATAAATCACTATGAAACTGTATTATTATTCATCTTTCATCTCATTGCGTAGAGACAAAAATCCTAAGGAATCCTTATGTATCCCAACTTGATCATATAGCTAGTAGATCTCTTATACAGTTATAGCATTGTCTTCGTAACTCTTTAAGCCCATACAAAAATTTCTTAAACTTGCACATAGTCTTCTTTCCCAACAATTTGGGAACCCTCTAGCTGAGTCCTATATCTCTTCCTCTAACTCTCCATCAAAAAAAATGTTTCAAAATCGAGTTGTTCAAGATCCAGATCTTGACATGTCACTACTGCTAGCATTACTCCGATAGAGGTGTGTCTAAACACAGTTGATAAGATATCGTCGTAGTTCATATCTTTTCTTTAATTGAAACCTCTACCAACAATTTAACCTTTATACTTGACTCCTCTACTAGTTATATCCATTTCTTAATCTTAAAGATCAACTTGCAAGTAACACCTTGAATATCGGCTGGTGTTCAACTCAAATCGTATTAGATTGATTCTTGGTAATACTGGTGCAAAGATTTAGAATTTTATGATGCAAGACAAATCCAAATCTTTGAGTCTGACTTCTTTTCCATACTTGCCATCTTAGTAGGGTTGCTTTAGTAAACTTTCATCAGCAGCGCCTATAAGACTTGTTCTTTTTCAACACTTGCATCTTAATTTGTCAGAGACGAAAACGTTTCTCCTTATGAACTTATCTGTCTTAATGCTTATACCATACTTTATTTCTCAGGGAAAATGACATTTTTCGACCCAAACAATTCCAGTCGTGCCAAATACGACATGAACAAATGATTAGTATTAAATATAATTCAAAAATACTACCTAAATTTTTTAAAATGTGCCAAAATCTACATTGAACGTAACATAAGTTAGTCAATCGTTAAAAACAAAACAACGTCATTTTGGTTTAATATTTTTTTTTAAAATATGCTCATTTTGAGATTTGAACCCATGCATTGATACACTTTAAAAGAGACACTATAACCAATGGACTAAAGTAAATGTTTGATATATACTTCTTCTTCTTCTCCAAATAAAATTTTGGTGATAATTGTTTCTGATTTTCATAAATACATTAACATATCTTTAATATACTTATATTATACTAAATATAAAAAAATTTAAATTTTAAATTATGCAAAATTAATTATAATTAAAATTTTGAAACTATTTAAATTTTTTATTATATAAATTATTTTAATTTTTAAAACTAATGGTATTTTGCTTTTATTTTTCAAAATTAATATATTGTACTATATATTTTATGTTTTTATGTACTTTAGTTCTTGTTTAATGTGTTTAATATTTTAAAAAAAATATTTCCATGAAAGAAAGGTAAAAGTCCTTTTAACAAAACCAACATTTTGAACAAAATATCACAAATATATTATATTAATTTTTAAAGAAAAAATTACCATTCAAAATTTTAAAATTACAATAATTTATATAAGAAAACTTAATAAATAGTTTCAAAACTTTAAGTATATTTAATTTTGTATCATTTAAAATATTTTATTATTTATATTTTAGCATAATATAAGTTTATTCAGGATATGATAATTAAAAACATGTTAATATATTTATACAAATCAGAAATAATAATCACCAAAGTTTTAATTGGAAAAGATGAAAAAATATAGTAGTATATATAGTTTCAAATTTGTAATTATAAATCAAACATTTACTTTATTCCAGTGGTTAGAATGTCTCTTTTAAAGTGTATATCAATGCATGAGTTTCCATCCCAGAATAAATATATTTTTCAAAAAATATTTTTGAATTATAATTAAATTAATATCGTATTTAACACTGATCATTTGTTCATGTCGTATTTAGCACGACTAAAATTGATTGGGTCGAAAAAGGTTATTTTCCTTTATTTCTCTTGTCGCAAACTTCTCCAATTATTTCACTTCGATACCAGTCTGTTCTAACATGGGTGAAACAAGTAAGATATAAAACTAATGCAAAAGTACAAATTTAATGTGGTTCACTTACAATGGGGTGGCTACCTTTACGAGTAAAAGAAATGCTTTAGCTAACAAATGACTCCACTCCATGTAGAAAAATTTACAACATACAGTCTGTTATTTATATATATATATATCTTGCACATCCAACGATCTACAACGTAACCTATCTTTAATCGGTTGCGGGATTTACACAATTACACATATGCGCAATCTAATAAATAATTTGCATATCCTCAATCTGTCATATTCAACATCTTCTTCATATAGCAAGTTAAAAGAGAATATATTTTAAGTGCTTATAAATAGTCGTTTCTGTAATCCCTCTTTGAATAAATGTAACATTTATGACTTTTCTTGGAGTTTATATAACATGGGCACCTCCTTAATTGATTGTTAATGGCTTTTGATCATTTCTTACTACCATTATCATCATCTCTATGAATCTGCTCCAGCCGAAGATTGTTTATGTATGTACGATTTGTAATTGATATTTATTCAAGGTTGTGTGCATAGAAATGTTGTGCTTCCTGTAATTAATTAATTATTATTTATCATAAAAATCGACTATTTGTGGTGAATGAAAAGTTCTTTAACAAGATCACATTTTCTAAAGGAAGACTCCCAGAATGTTTGGATTAAAATATCGAAAGACTGGATAAACTGGACAACTGTTATCTATAAAAGCAAGTTCCAAGCACACATAAATAAACAATACAAAACTAATGTTGAAAACATGATCAATCACCATCAGGGTTTATTTATGCCCCTCTTAATCTTTAGTATTATATCATCTCTGTATTTCTCACAGGGTACATTTGAGACAACATGTGGAGAGTACCCACCATTTAGTTGTAACAATACGGCTAGTTTCAACAGAGATAGCTTCAACAAGGGTTTCCTTTTTGGTGTCGCTTCAGGCACTTATTTTATTTCAGTCTTCAATACACGACATAATTGTTTCCCTTGCAACCACAAGCAAACAAAAGCCACATCTATTTAGTATATCAAAGTGTCTGTTGATATATATATATATGTGTGTGTGTGTGTAGATTCCATAGTCCATGAGATGTATTGGTTTGACTGATTTAGCATTAGATTTCAGATTGAGGGTGCCCAAGGAAGGCTTAAATATTTGGGATGGGTTTACTCATCGATATCCAAGTAACTTGCTTTTTTTTTGTTTTCTCAAAAAAAACTTGCTATTTCGGTATAAGTTTTAG
>NC_027748.1:17224041-17239092 GCF_000695525.1 Brassica oleracea var. oleracea
TCTCTCTCTCTCTCTCTCTCTCTCTCTCTCTCTCTCTCTCTCTATGTATATATTAAAACTGCTTGTAACACAAATATATTTGGATTTTCTTGGTGTAAAAACGACTAACAGCTAAGGGAAAAGATAAATCAACCGGAGATATCGCTGCTGGCTCTTACTTGCATTATAAGGTTGGTTATAAATTTTCATGCTATAGGCTTTAATATTTTCCCCATTTAGACAATAATCGATTCAAAATATTTTTCCATATGTGACTATGCATATAAAATACATGTCCCGTATAATGCTTATAGGCAGATATAGACGTGATGAAAGAAATTGGGGTCGATGCCTACAGATTCTCAGTCGCATGGTCCAGAATCATACCAAGTACGTCGTATATAACTTCTGTAGATTGAAACGGCCGGCCTCATTGAAAATTATATAGTATGTATATTTTGATTAGGAGGAAAGGCTAGTTGCGGTGTAAATGAAGAAGGAATTGGTTACTACAACAATCTCATAAATGGACTTGTATCGAAAGGTATATGCAAAGATTAACTAATTAATGTTGGTGGATAAATATTATGTATTTACTTTGCATCTTTCAAACTGGTTGTATTGCAATTTCCAGGCATTAAGCCATTCGTCACACTCTTCCACTGCGACCTTCCTCAAACTTTGCAAGATGAATATGAAGGTTTCTTGGACCATCAGATTATGTACCCTCATCTTCCTTTTCTTTCTTGATATTCACTAATTCTAACTGGTTTTTAACCACTTGATTTTTCTTTTCTCTCTCTTATAAATTGTGTCTAGCGAGGACTTCAAAAGTTACACGGAAATTTGTTTTCAAAGATTTGGTGACAGAGTCAAGAACTGGATTACGATAAATCAACCTTACACTATTCCTACACGAGGCTATGCAACTGGTACAGACGCACCTGGACGATGCTCTGCTTGGCTCAACAAAAACTGTTATGCAGGCGACTCCGCGACTGAGCCTTATATTGTTGCGCATCATGTCCTACTTGCTCATGCAACTGTCGTGAATCTGTACAGACAAAAGTATCAGGTTCTTAGATAAATGCAAAAAAGAACGTTAATTAACTCAAAATGTCTATAACTATCTAACTAAGACAATATACTATTATAACTACAGCTAATTCAAGCAGGGGAAATTGGAATCACAATGATAACGAGATGGTTTCTTCCATACAATAACTCCGACGAAAATCTTAAAGCAGTTGAACGAGCCAAAGAGTTTTTCCACGGATGGTATGTTATATGTTTTTTTGTAACTTGGCATATTTGTTATATGTTCCTCCATTAATTTACGTTTTTAGTACGGGATAGGTTCTTGATCGAAACCTAAACTAATATTTTAAACCTGTATGTTTTTTTTTAAACACTGTATGTAAAACGTAAAATTTAATCAATATTTATAGATGGTGGGACTTGTATCGTGACCTAGACCCACATGGAGTCTCTTCATCCACTCCAACAAAACCACCGAGTCACACATTAGATTTTTGGGTTGTTTTATATATAGCAATCTAAAGAGGGACACTAATATCAATTATATACAGGTTTATGGATCCGCTAACAAAGGGACACTATCCATTAATCATGAAGCAAATATTGAAAGAGAGACTTCCACGGTTTACAGCAATTGAAGCGTTACTAGTAAAAGGATCATATGATTTTATTGGAGTCAACTATTACATGACACAGTTTGCAAAAGCTGTTCCACCAGCTAATCCTAATAGATTAAGTGTCATGACGGATTCACAAGTTGACCTTTCTTGTAAGTCTATCCTTATTTATGACGACTATTTGGAATGCATTTAATGGAAAGATCATAGTTTCTAGGGTTTTCTTGTAGATGTTAATGAAGACGGTCCCATAAGTCGATGCGTAAGTTTCATGCGTGGTTAACATATATAAATTAATATGCGGTAAAATATATGTTAGTTGATGATTCGTTTTGTTACCATGATAATTAACGAAGCCATTTGGAGATGTCTACTACCGTCCAAGAGGTATATTAGATGTACTAGAGTACTTCAAGACCAACTATGGCAATCCCAAAGTTTATATAACGGAAAACGGTAAGTACGTGATGATTGTTGAAGAATTATTTTAGATGTTTTTACAAAAATTGTTTTCATGTTTTCTATGAATTTTTATAAATTAATAATCAAAGTTTTAAGCTTTATAAAATTTAGTCTATTAAGTCACTATAACTTTGAAAATGAAAATTGATAATAGCAGTAAATGATGTAGTTATAATAAAGGTTAATGTATTCTTTTAATATGTAGGAAAACATAAGAAATCTATTTTAAAATCGAGGGAGTAGTAGTTATTATGAAAATTCTCTTACAATATTCTTTTGTTATGATATGTTTTAAACATATGTAGGCTTTCGAAGTCTTGATAGCAATCGGTTGGCCGATGAAATCAAGAACGATAATGAGAGAATTGGATTTATATGCAGTCATCTTTGTTTTATTCGATCAGCTATCGAGTCAGTCTTCTCTGATCTTTTCTTATTCAGTGCAAATTTTAATTGCTAGGTCTATAGAAAAAAAAAGTATATATATATATATATAAATATATATGTTGCGTGTGCATATATCATCATTTCATAAAAAAATGCTACATATATATATATATATGCTTATTGACACAAAGTTAATATCAGATTTTTAAAGTTTTCAATATACTTGTTTTATGTGGAAGGAAATAATATGTTAATTTACATCCATTTGAAATATATTATTTGTATTAAAGCCTATGTGATGAACATGATGCAAAAATATGTCAACTGCTAAATTAATATTTAAATGATATATAGAATTCAAATTGTATTGTTTTTTTGTTAACAATTAACAGGAATGGCTGTCAAGTGAAGGGATATTTTGTTTGGTCTCTAGGAGATAATTATGAATTCTGTGATGGCTACACAGTCAGATGTGGATTGACGTATATTGACTTTGCTAACATTACACATGATAGAGATCTGAAATCTTCAGGAAAATGGTACCAAGAGTTTTTGAAGCCAAAGCAAAATGTTATCACAAAAGTGCAAGATTATCACTCGCAACGTTTTCTGTATGATTCATATACACATCCCCAATCGAGAGATACACTAGCACACACTGCAAGACATAAATGCCAGTGTCCTGTTGCAACCACGTCAATTTGTACAGAATGTGATGCGGTTTATTCTTAAGACCAAGCTTCTTCACCGTGTCTTTAGCAGATGCCAGAATCGATAAATGAATTTACAAACCTTCCAACTAATAATGCATTGCGAATACATAAATTATTGTGCTGCGGAAATTCATTTTTATTTTACCGTGGAAGAAAATCTAAAGAAGAATAGATATTCTACCATGGACTAAATTCCCTTTGAGTTGAAGCTCTGCTTCTCACGACCAAGGTTACTCTTATGAATGCTGACGTTGGGCCATGGTCTCGGCCGAGAATAAACTATATATTATTATAAGAGCATGTCCAACGTTTAGTTTTCACCACCAATATCTAAGAAAAAATAATATAAAAGAAAAATAGAGGAAAGAAAGAGAATTTGTATCTAAAATCCAGAATTTCCCTTGACACATATTTTTTCTACTGATTATTTTTCTTTTTTTAATTAAAATTTAATTGTTTTCAAAATAAAGAATAAAATAATAATATCCAGCATTTAAGAATTTTTTTAAGAACCCCACAAATAAATGAATGTTTTTATCTCCGAGTGGTTTTAAGTCGAAAATACCAAAAACAGGTTCATCATGAATCAAAACAGAGCAATTTAAAAAGATCAGGAGGTGATCAAACCAAGTGGTCGACCAAAACTCGTTTGATCAAAGTCAGTGATAGATCAGCCACTTGACATAATCAATCAATCACTTTAGAAAAATAACAACCCTTCCATTCCACGAATACTATAATTTTAGAGTTTACAATTCAAGGATAAAATTACAGAACTAAAAATAACCATATTTTTAATAAATAATTTAAAATATTATTATATATAGTAATTGTCATAATTAATATGGACAAAATGGATAAAAATGATACAGTATAAAATTACATTGAAACACACAAAATTGTTATCTTTGTGAAATAAATAAAAATCTCAAAACTACTATTTCATGGAACGGAGAGAATACCTTTCGAAAGGAAAACGGACATCAGTTTTTCGTGCTCATGTGGTTTTGTCTTTGTGTGCAGAGGTATCAAAGATCGGTCTTTTTATGGTAGTCTCCGGTTGGTATTAATTATAGAAACATGTTGCATCGCACCAAGATGGATCAAGCCAGTTTTGGGCTCATGTTTGATGCATACTGTAAAGGAGTTATCTTATACGGACCCTACTGGGAACATGTGCTGAGCTACTGGAATGGAAGCTTAGAAGACAAGGAGAATGTTCTGTTTATGATGTATGAAGAGATCATTGAAGAACCTCATCTTCAAGTCAAGAGACTCACTGAGTTCTTAAATTATACATTCACAGAGGAGGAAGAAGCGAGTGGATCGGTGGAGGCAGTGCTGGCTTTGTGGGTGTGCACAAGGTGCAAATGCACCGGGTCTTTTATTAAAATTTCTTCACTGTTTTAGGGTCCTGATTTTAAAATTCTTATAAATAAAAGGTCCAATTTTAAAGTTTTATTCAAACATAGCAGAAAAATGTTTTATGGCACAGGGCTGGGCCTGAGTGGAGGAGATCGTCAACTTGTATAGTTTACGTAATTTGAGAAGTTTGAAAATTTATAAAAACTGGAGTTTAATCCGCACGCCCTTGCGGATGTTCGTTTTAAAATAAATATGTAGACATTTCAAAATACAACAATGTAATATTTGCACTTACACAACAATCTATCATGGCTAGAGATTTAAATTCCTAGAACTTGATTCGCACATCCAAGTTTTATTTTATTTTTATAAATAAATAATTTGTTTTGTATAAATGGTAACGTATTTTTTAAAAAATTTACATGAATTAAATAATTTCTTAATATGATATTATTAAACAAATTAATTTTATAGTTTATACCAAATAATTTTATGTTTTCTTTGAAGGATCAATTATCACCCACATTTCTTATCATGTATTTATTGTATTGGATTTACATTGGATTATTATTTATATGATAATAATCATTAAAAAAATATTTAAAAATTAATTTATACTTTATTTAAAAATTATATATATTTACTATTTTCACGTGGCTTTTATTTTTAGTTATTACTAATAAATAATGAGAAATATAACTACATAGCTTTAAAACAGTATTTTGTTCTAAATTTACTAAATAGGTAAAATTTTCAAAATAGCATTTTAAAATGTCAACGAATTTTTATATAGCATATGAGTTTAGGATATATTTCTTGGAGTTTTGTACATGTTATTAGTGATTAAAATCATGTATGATATATATATATTTAAACATTTGTTATTAGTTTTAAAATAGATTATAAACACAGGTTACTTAATTAAATAGCAAAATAAAATCAAATCTTTGGCATCTAATTATATTTTTTACATATCACAATTTGATTTTTTTTTGCTTCTAAATATGGACAAATCAAATAAATCTTTGGCATCTAATTTTATAGATTTAAAGTCATGTAAATAGTTTAGATGTTTCGTATGTTAAATGTAGGGCTGAGCAAAAAACCCGAACCCGAAGAACCGAACCGAACCTGATCCGAAAAAGTAGCACCGAACCCGAACCAAAATTGATTAAATATCCGAACGGATTCAAAATTTTGGTATCCATAGAACCGAAACCGAACCTGACCCGAACCGAAGTATTTCGGGTATCCGAATGTATCCGAAATAGATTTATATATCTAAATATATTAATTATTTTTAGATTTAATGTATATTAAAAACATCCAAAATATATAAGATACTTTTAAATTATCAAAAATACTTGAAAATATATACAAATAGTCAAAAATAAATGTCTAAAATAATTAAAATATACTCAAAAAACTAATAATACTTAAAATATCTACTGATTCTCTATCAAAATATTCAAATCAAACCAATTTATATGTTAAGTTTAGGTATTCTGACATATGTTATTCAAATTTATATATAATATAGTATTTTATTTATAGATTTTGGGAAATTTAAACTATATATTGAATTTTAAAATTTTAAAAATTATTTAAATGGGTTATCCGAACTCGAACCGAACCCGCAAATATCCGAACCGAATCCGGCCTAAAATTTAGAAATACCCGAATGGAACTGAAATCTTTAACCCCAAAAACCCGAAACCCGAATAAATGTGAACTGAATCCGAATGGGTGCCCGAATGCCCACCCCTAGTTAAATGGTTTGAAAGGCCAAATGGTTTAATGCTTCGGTTACTTTAAACTACTATTACTAATATGCCAAAATAGTATCCCAAAATGAAATGCTTGAATTGATCAATTGATAATACACGTAAGAATTTTATGCTAACTAATATTTATTATGTTTATTCTCTGTTCATTTATTAAGGTTAGTTACGATTATAGAAAAACATGGAGTGGCATTAGAATTACTAAAACAGTTAATTTAAGGGTTAACTAGGATAAGACATGTGTTTTGTACAGTGTGAGTTTATATAAAAATTATTTAAAAATATTGTATGGAAAACTAAAATTTATGTATTCGATCAAATTAATTTTTTGGTCCATATACAATAATGTTTTTTTCTTACTTTTTTGTTAATTATATAGTTTGTTTAGTGATGCGATGATTCTATATTTTAAAAAAGTTTTGAGCCAAAAGATCATTTATCGTGTACCTAATGTTTGGACCAACAAATTATTTTACCAGCATCGGCTGAATGTTTTCACAGTCGGACTATTTTAACCCTAATCTTTTCCATCACTTTGAATGGTCTCAAATCGGCTACATAATTCTTATTGACCATTATTGTTTCTTTTAATCGTAAAAATTAGAGATGAGATTACTTATACAATATATCGTCGGTATTTTTAGGGACATATGGTTATCAGTTAGATTTGAAAATCTAACGATATTCATTTTATTGTCAGCGGAATAATATTTATGTAAAATATCAATAACTATGTAATTAAATATTTGGAAACTTGATGAATATCACATAATAAGATTTTGTATTATTATATATGCGAATTTATGGTTGAATATGCGAATTTATGGTTGAAATACATACTTGGTGGCGAAATATCTTATTTTCTTAAACTATGCGATAGAACATTTAATATCATCTTACCGTATAGCACATATACGAAATTGTATATCAAGAAAAAATATTCAATAGAAACAATAAACTTGGTGACAAAGTTTCACGAACGGTATGGCAAGTATTAATAAATTGTGTATCTACATTGTTATAAAACGGAGAAACAGTTAAAGTAAACTTACCATATGAGACTGATTCTTCTTTTGTGTATCACGCTAATTTACATATCGCATCTAAGATTTTTATTGTCTTGTAATCGTTATTATACCGACCAAATTGTGTATCTACATTATTGTGTATCCGTCAGTTCAATTGAAATTATGTAGACTATTAACCGACCACAAATAGACAAAACCCGAAATCTATTATATTAAAATAGCAGTGTGACCCATTGATAAAAGTATGGTCCAACTATTATTTTTTTTATCTTTATCATTATTTAGAATATTATTTATTATGCTTTATGCCATTAGACCTATATTTAAATTATCAATTGAAAAAACCTAAAAAGATGTAAAACAAAAAATATATCCGTCATTTATTAAGGGCGGATCAGAATCTAGTCTATTCTATTAAAACACAAGTGTGACCCATTGATAAAAGTATGGTCCAACTATTATTTCTTTTATCTTTATCATTATTTAGAATATTATTTATTATGTTTTATGCCATTAAACCTATCTTTAAATTACCAATTGAAAAGACCTAAAAAGATGTAAAACAAAAAAATATACCCGCCCAATCTAGTAACTTGTTAATTGTGTAGTTTATAGCCCAATCTAGTAACTTGTTAATTGTGTAGTTTATAGTTAACTGTCGAGTATAGATTTGAAATGGAAACTTGATAGTATAATAAACACTTGATAGTTCAATAGACTATATTAATCAAAAGATATAGGGATACTCTCATCAAAAAATGTTGTGGACCTACTAACAATGGACCTTTGAAAACATACCTTGATTATTTATGTGTAACAATTGATTATCATCTCCACTTGAAGAACGTTAAAAGTGAAAGATCGAGGTTCATAGTTCTGTTTTTACGCTTTAGGTTTATAAGAAATTTCTTATCTATGAAAAATCTTTTACCAGTGAAAATTTTGTTAATACTCGGTTTGAAAAAGGAACACAACAATAGTACCAAAAACATGATTTTCTATTGTTCTATTCGGTGTAGGTAATTTCTGCTTGAATTATATTTAGTACTTAACATGCGCTCACAATACAATAATTCTAATGGTGAAGAAACTTGTGAATAACAGTCAGAAGGGCCATACGACCAGATCGGTTCTTGCAAGTTATGTTGATTTTTGTATATCATTACGTTTAAATGGTTGAGTTTGGCCAAACCATATATTAAGAAATAGACTTACTTTAATAATAAGGGATAATCCGGTTTATAACAATCTGTTAAAATATAAACGTTAGACAAAGCCTTATTATAAAGGTCGACTATTATAATCGTGGGCTGTTTTATTTAATGTAATGTTAATAAATTTATCTACGGAAAAAAAAATTAGACTAAGGTATGTCCAAAGTCATCCTAAGAGTGCCACGTAAGCATTAAAAAGAAATTTGGAAATAACGTATCAGCACGTTCATTTTGTAATTAATGTAAAATTGAGATTACAACTTTTTAAAAGATTCTCAAATAATATATAAGAGATTCATTTTTGTATTTTAATTTTAATAATATAGATGTTGTGATAAGAGATGGTGTAGATTCTAATGTGTTCTTTAGGAAAGAAGAAATTGGTGATCGGAATAATCACCTGATTACTTAAATGGCGAAAACGATTGACGAGATTGTTGAATGTAGACTACGAGGTTTTCTAGTTTGATATTTCAATAAGGTTGTGTACCGCTCTCTTTATTTACTTAACCACACACTAAATTTCAGCAAATAAAGATATCTGTTTCATAATAAGTGTCATTTTAACTTTGTTTTCTTGTTACACAAAAAATGTCACTTTACGATTCTAATACAAATTATACTTATTTTTAGCTGAAAATTAATTGCAAATTGCATTGGTTTTATAAATAATTTTATTTATCTCAAATACTATTAGTCAGAAAGATGTAATTAATAACAACTTACATATATTTCAACTACTTTTTTAGTCTATGTAAAAATGTCAAAGTGACACTTATTCAGAAATTGAGGAAATATTATGTTATATTCTTAGTTTCATGTCTGGTTAAATCTAAGGGTAGGCAAAAAATCCAAACCGAACCGATCCAAACCAAACCAACCGAAGTTAAACCGATCCAAACCAAACCGTGCTCTTTACATAACTCAATTGGTTCATGTTTTACTCAGCCCGAATGGTTTGCTTTGGTTTGGGTTCAAACCGAACCAAACCAATAATCCAATATATTTTTATCTATAAATTTTATGTAAACATATTGTAAATTTTAGTTAAAGTTTTGTTTTCCATTTTTTCTTAACTTCCATATATTTTAAAAAAAATCCAAATATGATTCAAATAATCCTAATACCTAAAGATTGTACTGAAAACAAAACCTAAAAACTATAAGCATCTAAATCGTAGCCATCTCGTTTCGTTCATATTCTCCAATTTTTATTCTCTTAATTATGTAACAGTTATTATAGGATCAATAAAAACAAAAATGTTGATGCAAATAGTCTTTTAGTTAATAGGTTTTTGAATGCTTACAAGTCTTTGTTACGCTAATTAGATTACAAATAGCATGCACTTTGCTTATTATGTATTTCTTCTTTGACGTGGTTAAGAGTTTTGTCATCGAACTTGTTTTTTGTTTCATAGATTTTAAAAAAAACCAAACTAAATCTAAACCAAACCGAACTAAACGGAACCAAACCAAAGCTACTTTGGTTTTAGTTGGGTTGAGTTTTATAAAACTCAAATTAACCAAACCAAACCAAACCGAACCCGATATGCCGACCCCTAGTTAAATCTAAAGGTTATTATTACAAACAAGCAAAGTTAACACTTGGCGTGTCTCCAAGGGCATTTTCTATTGCCAAATTTTCTGCTATCTAAAATAAATAATATTAATATCTTATAATTTAATTTTAATTCCTTAAAATGAAAAATACTTCTATAAATTTTTCATGAATGCGTTTGACTTTCATTTATATTTATATTTTTTTCTTTTGTCAACTTCGTTATATTGATTTAGGCCTTGGCCTGAAAGTTACAAGTGGTTTTTAAACAAGCCCATTACAACAGATTTTCTCAACTTATGGCGAAGCCCAACTGAATAAAAGATAAGGATAACATGCATAAAGACCACGTCTTCTTTTAGGGCTGCTACGTGTCGAGATCTGGAAACAAAATGAGGCTCCTCTGGAATCTTCATCGAACAGAAGCGCCACCGTACTGTGACGCCGGAGAAACGAACTACTATCCAAGCCATCAGCTTTGTTATCATGAACCACTTGCATTTGACCCGCGTGCATGTTTCACCGGTTCTTCTGCTTCAAACTCCAAGTAACCATCGATCTTTAAGTTCGGGGATATTCCTACCGATCGAAACACATATCATTTGTCAGGACGTTTTCACAGAAAACCCCGACTTTACTTAATCTGGCTCATATCTATGGAAACATCCAACATCTTCGATTCTCAACCAAGTCAGAGAAACTTCCTACTCTATAACTAAAGGAAGAAATAATTACTCTCTGCTTGGAGGAAATCTAGCACTCGGTAGCTACAAAAGATCAAATAGAAGTTCCGGGATTTAGAGATTAAAGCTTGCACGGGGACGGGGATGAAGATCTACACAACAAAAATCGCCAACGCGAATAAGATAATCCGCTAACGGAAAAGGAAAATCTCCTTGCGATGATACTATCGATCTATAGATCGAGAAAAGTAGTTATAATATAATACAAGATAACAAAAAAACAAAAGAAGGGGGTGGCGACCGGTGGCAAATTGCTCACCGGCCACCGAAAGCAGTTTCAATTTCTTTTGTGTTTCTAGAGAGCAGTCGCCTTCTATATACTTTTAACTGTTAAAATATTGATTTAAATTTTACCACATGATGCTTTAAAACATTTATTTAGCTGTCCAAAGCAACAAAACATACATATCTCTATTTTCATAATAAAATAATAACTAAAAAGAAAATTTGGTTTTAGAATGATTTAAATTTCGTTACACCAATAAAAAATAATATTCGTTAGGTTTCATAGTGCATTTTAAGTTTTTTTGGGGTCAACTGTATTTTTAAAATTAAGAACGTAGATTTAGATATAAGTAAAAACAATTCAAAAGGAGAAAATATCATATTTTAAAAGATTTATAAATATAAAATATAAAATATAAAATGTTGTAAATTATTTATGCACACAGTCATTATACAAAACATTAAATAACATTAAATTATTTTATTTATTTTTTTGCTTTCTTCAAGTTTGATTCATCAACCGACCAAAAATATAAAGTTGCAAATGGATTCTTGAAACTTAAGATTCATTTGTGGCCTAGGAGGCAGCCATAGCTGAAACGCAGACAAGCCCTAAACACGTGTTACCATATCTCTTTTTCTTTTTATGAAGTCCAGTCTAGTATAAACATATCTAAACATGTGAGTTTGTGAGACCGGATTTTCCAAAGCATCAAATCAAAAACTCTTTTCTCTTCCTCCTTTTCTATTATCATCTCTTTGTGTACCTAGAGAAAAAGCATCACAATGGAGGCTTCTCAAGAACTTCACCTTCCAAACTACATGAAAGACGATAACATTAGCCAAGAAACCAATAACTTGATATCTTCTCTTCCTGCAGACAAAGATTTCATGGGTTACAGTCTCTACAACTACAAAGGTTGTTGGTACTATCCCAACACACTCCAAGCCGTTCTTGACGTCCAAGACAATTTCCGGCCACAAAAGAACGACATAATCCTCGCTTCTTTACCCAAAGGTGGAACCACTTGGCTTAAATCTCTAGTTTTTGCAGTTGTACATAGAGAAAAGTACCGTGAAAATCCCCAAATAATACATCCTTTGCTCTCACAAAACCCTCATGACCTTGTCCCATTCCTTGAGATTGAGCTATACGCTAGCAGCCAAACTCCAGATCTCGCAAAGTTTCCTTCTCCTATGATCTTTTCTACACACATGCACCTAAATGCATTGCATGAAGCCACCACAAAGTCTTCTTCCTCACCATGCAAAATCGTCTACGTGTGTAGAGGTCTCAAAGATACGTTTGTCTCCGGTTGGCATTACAAAAACATGTTGCATCGCACCAAGATGGATCAAGCGAGCTTTGAGCTCATGTTTGATGCTTACTGTAGAGGAGTTACCTTATACGGACCCTATTGGGAACATATGTTGAGCTATTGGAAAGGGAGCTTAGAAGACAAGGAGAATGTTCTTTTTATGAGGTATGAAGAGATCATTGAGGAGCCACTTATTCAGGTCAAGAGACTCGCTGAGTTCTTGAACTGTCCATTCACCGAGGAGGAAGAAGAGAGTGGATCAGTGGAGGAGATCTTGAACTTGTGTAGTTTGCGTAACTTGAGCAACTTGGAGATTAATAAGAAAGGGACGACGAGAATTGGTATAGATTCTAATGTATTCTTCAGGAAAGGTGAAGTTGGTGACTGGAAGAATCATCTGACTCCTCAAATGGCGAAAAGGATTGACGAGGTTGTTGAGGTTAAACTACGAGGTTCGGGTTTGATATTTCCGTAAGGTTGTGCTATGTTGTTGTTTTCTCTTGAGCACATTAAATTTCAGCAAATAAAGTTATGTTATGTACTTCTTCTATTTTCCATGCATGGTTAAATCTCAAGGTTATTATTATTACAAACTAGCAAAGTCAGGTTTCAGAACTACCTTCAAGATTCTAAGTCATCACCTGCTTTCCTCAATTGCGCTTTACCTTCTTCGGATACCTACACTCAAAACAACAGAGCATGATTGGTTCCAATTCATATATCTTTGATCCATGTAAGAATAGAGAAGCTTGTATTCAAACCTCTTAATGTGATCTACTCTCAGAAACCTTTCCCCTGGTGGATTGTTCACTTCTTGTAGCTCAAGTCATCAAAAGGGAGACAAGACTAGGATTAGTTTTTAGTTGCTACATAGTAAACGCAAGATTGAAGCTTGAAAGATATGTATAAATAACCTATCAGTGAGAAATGGCAAGGTGAGATAAGTGAGATGTTCGTTCTCGAAGTTCTTCTCGTATTCCTCTAGGCCTAGATTCACTAGCATAGCTCTTGCCTCTGTGTAAAACGGCTACTGGGATTGCTCCTTCTGATTGTTTCCCTCACCTGTAGGGAAAACAAAACATATTAAGTAAGAAGATGTGCTTTTGTATTAATTCATGAATCCAGTTTGTGGCTACATAAACAATCAATCACCTTAAACAATATTCCTGCAAAAACAGCCAAACCAGCAGCGTAGGATGTAAGCTCAGGAAAATGAGTCTGTCGGATCGTGAAACAGAGGAGGTGTTACATGAGTTGATGGATGTGTAACTCGCGGTTACAAGTAACTTATGAGACAATGATGTGTCAGTGTCTCATTGGTTTCACGATATTACTTTGGCGTGAAGCAAAGGAGATCTGGAAGATTTGGGCTTATCACAATATTAGGAAAGATAGAATATTATATTAAGGGTATTTAACCTGATTACTTTGGGTAGATAGGTTAGCTGTTTAAGATTGAAAAAGCTAGAGCAAGAGGTTTGTTCTTGAGAGCTGAAGAAATACGAGTGACCTTGTGTGCAGCTCGTGTTTCTGTTTTGTGAGATTAGAAATTGGTCCGTCTCTAGTCGTGTGTGACTGAGAGTAATTCGGATTAAATAGATCTAGGAAGATTGTTTAACAGATTTCTAATATACAAGAAAGCGTTCTTGGTATCCTGCGTTTTTGTTCCTGTAACTGGTAGTCTCTGAACTTTCAGTTGGTATCAGAGCAGGAAACCTCTGTGGTATCATATACTACTTACAGGTTGAGATCCTGCGGATTTCATGGACACCATGAAGGAACTATTCGGGATTCATAAACCTATCATGCTAGACAGTTGCAACTTCGGTCATTGGAAGGCAAGGATGCGACAGTTGATCAGAGGAATTGATGAGGATGCATGGACCGCAGTAGAGGAAGGTTGGTATGTCCCTACAATGATGACCGATGACAAAACCTTGGCCCCAAAGCCAAAGGATAGGTGGACTGATCAAGAGAAGGCAGCATCAAAGTTCAACTCTAAAGCCCTCATTGCAATCTTCTCTTCGGTGGATCTGGACCAGTTCAAAATCATCCAAGGCTATGAATCTGCTAAAGAGGCATGGGATATTTTGACTATTCATTTTGAAGGGAATACTAGCGTGCAGAGAACAAGGATCGATCACTTAGCCTCAAAGTTTGAAAACTTTCGCATGACGGATGATGAACCGATTGACGGATTCATTTCAAAGATCAGTGAACTTGCTAGCGAAGCTTCAGTTCTTGGAAAGAATTATGATGAGAAGGATTTGGTGAAAAAACTGTTAAGATGCCTACCTCCACGATTCGAAGCTTACAAGGCTGTACTGGATATAGCCGTTAATACTGATGAGATGAAGTTTGATCAGCTGTCTGGTATCTTAAAAGTTCATGATCTGGAGAAAACTAATCGAACTGCAAACTCTCAAAAGAGCATCGCTTTTGTAGCTGACTCTAAAGAGCAGGATCGAGTCACAAAGATTGAAGAGAACTTGGGACTAATGGCTCGAAACTTCAACAAGTTCATCAAGCGAATGGAGAAAGGAGGGAATCGATCCAACTCACGGTTTCAGAGGAATTACTCAGATCGAAACAGCTCTCAGTACACTAGGCAAGACTCGAA
>NC_027748.1:17239968-17241847 GCF_000695525.1 Brassica oleracea var. oleracea
AAAAGAAATCCAAGTATCGACAAAGGTTCATACTGATAATCAGAAAAGTGGAAACATGAAGAAGACTACTACTATGCAACGAGGAAATGGATGTCACTTATGTGGAAAGCGTGGTCATAGCGTCAGATTCTGCTACTTCCGAAAAAATCAGTATCAACGAGCCTGGAGAATGAATCTTTGCTTTATGGAACCATCCTTGTATGGTCATATTTGGATAGCTAAGCGAGATCTGTACCCGAACTACAAGCAGAGAGTCTCGACTGTCTCACAAATTGAGAAGAATGAACTACGCACTGATGTGGAACAACCTATCATCTGTAACTTTGCAACCTTGTCTACCGAAACTGAGTTAGTGAGCAACGTTGCATACACAAGTTCTGATTCCAACCTACAGTTTGATACTCCTTGGTACTTTGGTATGGGTAGACTTCCTGAGGAACAAATCTGATGCATTGGAAAGTTTCCGTAGCCTGGCTTTGCAACTCAAACAGGAAAAATGCGGCATAGTGCAGATCAAGAGTGATCATGGAGGTGAGTTTCAAAATGAAGAATTTGATAAATTTTGTCACAGTCAAGGAATCCAAAATAAGTATGCAGCTCCCAGAACTCCTCAACAAAATGGAGTAGTGGAAAGAAAAAACAGTATACTACAGGAAATGGCTAGAGCTATGCTTTGTGGAAACAGTGTACCATCCGGTTTTTGGGCAGAGGATATAGCCACTGCGTGTTATGTGATAAATCGCGTGTATGTCAAGCCTAACACAAAAACTACTCCATATGAAGTGTTCAAGGGAAAGACGCCAAACCTCAGTCGTATGCACGTCTTTGGTTGTTTGTGCTACATCTTGAATGATAAAGAACATCTCGGGAAGTTTGATGCAAAGAGTGACGTTGGGATATTTCTAGGATATTCAACAAACAACTCAGCATACAGAGTGTTCAATCAGCGCACCAAGTTCATTGGAGATAATGTAAATGTTGTGTTTGATGACAGTATCAGATTCTATCAAGCACGAGTAACTCAGAAAATTGAGTGTGTCACACAGCCAGCTTCATCATCCTCTGAGGTAAAAATGAAAGACGAGTCAGAAGGAGAGGATGATCAGACCAGGGAACAGCATGTTGATCTGGATAAAGCTAAAGTGCATAAGAATCACTCTGCTGCTGATGTGATTGGTGGAGTGTTTGACGAGAGAGTCACAAGGAAGAAGAAGATTGACTTCAAGGAAATGGTCAAGCTTGCGTGCTTCATAGTTGAGATGAACAAACTGGAGTGTTTTGTATCCTTGATTGAACCTAAAACCCTTCAGGAAGCACTAAATGATGAGTTTTAGACAGAGTCTATGCATCTGGAGCTTGAGCAGTTTGATCGGTTACAGGTATGGGAACTAGTTCCACGACCTGATGGTGTCAACATCATTGGCACTAAATGGATCCACAAGAATAAGACTGATGAAAATGGGAACGTGGCAGAAACAAATCCAGACTTGTGGGAAAAGGCTACACACAAATCGAAGGTGTGGACTTTGATGAGACATTTGCCCCAGTTGCACGACTAGAGTCGATCAGACTTTTGTTCGGAATGGCATGCAATCTGAAGATTGAGCTCTATCAAATGGATGTGAAAAGTGCATTCCTAAATGGTGTGTTACAGGAAGAAGTCTATGTCACACAACCTAAGGGGTTCGAGGATCCTCACTTCCCTGATCATGTCTACAAACTCAAAAAGGCACTGTATGGACTTAAACAGGCTCCCCGAACCGGGTATGACCGACTGACTGAGTTCCTGACTCAGGCTAGGTTTCAAAGAGAAGGAGTTGATAAAACTTTGTTTATTAGTGAGAATGGAAAAGACATACTTATCATCCAAGTCTATGTT
>NC_027748.1:17241882-17247302 GCF_000695525.1 Brassica oleracea var. oleracea
TGGGTTTCAAAGAGGAGGAGTTGATAAAACTTTGTTTATTAGTGAGAATGGAAAAGACATACTTATCATCCAAGTCTATGTTGATGATAACATATTCGGAGGAACCTGTCAGTCCATGGTTGATGAGTTTGTTAGAACTATGACCAAGGAGTTTGAAATGAGTATGGTGGGTGAGCTAAGCTATTTTCTTGGACTGCAAGTCAAGCAGCTTGATGATGGAATCACGGTATCACAAAGCACATATGCAAAAAATCTTATTAAAAGATTTGGGATGCAGACGAGTTAGACAGCCAATACTCCGATGAGCACAACTACAAAGCTGTCGCGAGATGCTGATGGGAAACCGGTCGATGAAAAGCTCTACAGAGCCATGATAGGCAGTCTGCTGTACCTTACTGCGAGTCGACCTGATCTATGTCTAAGCGTAGGTATTTGTGCACGATATCAAGCCTCTCCAAAGGAATCACATATGAATGTTGTCAAACGCATTATCAAATATGTGAAAGGTACGTTGGATTTCATTGTGATAATATGAGTGCTATAAACTTGTCTAAAAATCCGGTTCAGCATTCACGTACCAAACATGTTGACATTCGACATCACTTTGTGAGAGAGTTGGTTGAGATGAAAATCGTGATCCTGGAGCATGTACCAACTGAAAGACAACTGGCTGATCTATTCACCAAACCTCTGGACTATAACACGTTCCTAGGCTTTCGAAAGGCCTTAGGGATTGTGAATCTCTGAATAAGTCCTGTTAGAAGAGGAGAGCTGCTGTATATATGTGTTACTGCTTGTCGATATGTCACCACAACCCCAAAACCTTGAGCCAACAAGTTCGATTGTGCAGCTTACTCCACCTATCTTCTCAATAGTACAGTCACTTCGCTGGTGAAAGACACTCATCTTGGACCAGGATGCTGCAACATTTTTGGTCTGAGCATTGATCACTGTCTGGATTGAATGAGGAAACACATCAGAGACTGAGTGAAAATAGGCAGAAGGAGAATATCGTATCTCATGCAAATACAAAAAAAAAAAAAAGGAAAGGCCCGGAATGATGGATATTCGTTTTGGAGCTGGGTGACACAACATTCTGACTCTGATTTCGATCACTGTCCAGACTGGGCAGGGTTGATGTCAACTCTTCGAGATAGCTCAGCCTGGAGCGAGGTGTTGCCCCACTTTGTCTCTAGTATTGACAACTGTCTCACTCACTTGAGTTGATAAACAGACTCTGATAAAAAAAAAATTTGTTTACTCTGTCTGTAGAGTTGGAGAGACAGACCCACAAGATGTCTACACTGTGTTTTCAGACCATACATATGACTGTGCTATAAGAGCTAAGGTGTGAGTGAGTTGTGTAGTAGAATCATGTCTGTGTCAGCTACTCGGCTGAGAAATAGCTACAGATTTGGGTTGGTCTCTCTGATTTCTATTAAAACCTCTTGGTGACTTAGTACAAGTGGGAAGCAATCTCTGTAGCTCTCTTCTAGACGCTAAAGGCATCCTTGAGTATGTCTTCTGGCGGTTTGTTCAAGATACGGTTTCTTTTGCGTGATGTATTGCTCACAAGGTCGTGAGTATCAGTCACACAAACTCTCTCTCTCAAAAACGTAAGTTATGTTTGTACATGGTAGTTTTAAAACTTAGTAAAAAAAAATGCAACGGTTTGATTTTGAGTCCTTCATTTGTTAGTTCTGGGTCGTTTGTCTTGGGCCTGTTTTTGTGTTTTCTAACGGGCCTTGTGAGTGTGCTTAGGGTTGGTACTTGTGGCTTGAATGATTCAGCTGATCTCAAGTGTCACACTCTCTCTCCCTTGCCGGCGCACTCTCTCTCTCTCTCTCTCTAGCGACATGCAACCAGCAAGAAGAAGCTCACGGCTCTCAAAGCTGAAGAATGTTGAGTCCGATCCGCCATGTGTCTCCGAGACAGCTCCGATGAACACTTCTGACATCCCTTTGGGATCGTGTCCATCCTCACGAAAGCGGGTTCGTCGTCGTGTCTCAGACGGTGATACTGCACCTCCGCCGGAGCACATTGAGCCGGAAGCTGAGTCTCTCTCTGATGAGGAATCCTCTGATGACAACCCCGATTAAGCTCCGGTTGCAGCTGATACTCCTGAAAATCGCTCCAAAGAACAGAGATATGTGGAGAGTCGGAATGTTTATCAAACTAAACCTCAGTTCTATCCAGAGCTTATGCGACCACAAAGAATGCCAATGACCGGAAAGTTCTTCTTAATGGCGGCGACTGAGCGGTACAAAGACCTTCGGGGCCGGAAGTGCATTCCTCAGCAGTGTATCTCTCTCACGGACGATAATCTCTCTGATGTCAGAAGGATTGTGACTGGAGCAGGTTTGATTCACACACTCACTGATATCGATCCCTATCAGCCAAATGTGGTAAGAGAATTCATTGCTAATCTCCCTGAGGCTGAGGAACAAGATGATGGTGTAGCTGTGTATGTCAGAGGCTCTCTTGTTGATTTCTCTCCGAGTCTGATTAATTCTCTGTACTGCATTCCTGGATTTGAAGAAGATCCACTACAAGGAAATGTTTCGTCACAAAAAAAATATTTCGTCACAATATTGACATTGTGACGTATTTGTAACTGTTTGTATACGGTTGCAATACAATCGTCACAAATTTTTTTTGGTACCAAAAACGTAACAATTTTGCAACGTATTGAAACCGTAACAAGTCCGACACAAGTCGTGACGATATATGTAAGTGACAAAACAGCCACAATTAGCAACTAATAATCATGTCACAAAACCGTCATTTTTTGTGACCATTACACCGTCTCATTTTCGTAACTCGGTGTGACGAAACATTGGTCTCCAATCGTCACAACTAAGGACTAATACGTAGTCACTAAACAGTCTAATTTCGCTACTAATTTGCAGTCACTGATATGTTATGTATTGTCACTGAAAATGAGTAACAGTTCCGTCACAACTGAGGACCGATACGTAGTCACTAAACAATCTAGTTTTGTCACTCAAATTGTCAGGCATTTTGTCACAAATCAGTCTTAATTAGATACTTATATTTTGTATCTAATTATAGCCAGATTGAAAATCTCTGTTCTTTAAGCGTGATTAGATTGTCTCCAGTTATCCCAGGGTAAGAAACATTCATACTCTCATCAAACAACCTATATAAAAAATCCCACCGTGAACAATGACGAATGCTTATATATTCAGTCTATGAAAAATCAATTGATGTGCCTTTATTTTATGTACCTTTCAAATGGCCCTAGCTCCTCACAATTAAGCAGAACATATGTATGTGCGATGTGGTGGTCTTTATCTTGAAGCCACAGCTCTTTTTCTCTACCGCTGCCCCTCCCTGGTTGAGAAAAAAATGTCTGGTATATCACTACACTGATCATCATGATTTCCTCCATCATAGTGTCGATCTTCTGCTCGGGCTTTCGTTTTGATATGTGGTTCAAAGTAGTAATTACCAAAAGTTGAAATCTCTTCGTTAATGTATTGTTCTACAATAGAACCTTCAACTTTCGCCTTATTTTTCACCATTTTTTTTAGATGCCCCATGTGTCTTTCGAAAACATACATCCATCGAAATTGGACAGGTCCTCCAAGTCTAGCTTCATGTGCCAAATGAATTGGTAAATGCTCCATAACATCAAAAAAGGATGGAGGAAAAATTTTCTCCAAATTGCAAAGAACCATGCGTATGTTTTGATCTAATATTGCAACACTGTCTTTATGCAATGTCCTTGAACAAAGATTCCAAAAAAACAAGCTAACACCTATAAAACAGATAATAAAATAAGATAGAGTTATGTAAATATTAAATTTAATCAGGAACATATTTTGAAACAGAGCATAGTCGTTCCAAGTCTATCTAAGAGCAAGCAACACTTTATAAGACATTTAGAAGAAAAAACATAAATTAAAAATCAAAGAAACCTTGACGGCAACGTCTAAAGCCTTAATGTAAATGACGCAAAATTATCTAACCAACTAAAATTAATATCGACGAGGATAAAGGCACGTTATTACAACTAAAAACAGAGCACTACGTAAACATAGCACACTATATATGAAACTTTATATATAGAAAAATCATTAAACAAAGCAAAATTATCTCACCATATATTAAAACTAGAGCATTAACGTGAACTTTAAAGTCTAACAAATAAATGTCAGTTTCTTTAATCGTTCTTAACAAAACATATATAAATCTCTATAAAGCAAAACTTGAGGAGGCAAAAGCACCTCACATAATCAGTTTCTTCTTAACAGACAAAACACATAAGTCAGTTTCTTCGTAACAGACAAAATTCTAGGACAGCAAGACTCGACAAGGCAAAAGCACCTCGCAGAGCACTACGAACTCAAATCCAAACATATTGTGAAACAGAGCATAGTCATTCCAAGTCTATCTAAGAGAAAGCAACACTTCATAAGACATTTAGAAAAAAAAACATAAACTAAAAGTCAAAGAAACCTTGACGGCAACGTCTAAAGCCTTAACTATTTCGTATATAAGAACTGCAGATCATTAAAATTCCAAACAGAATATACTGACATGTTTTAAAGCAAAGCACTACGAAATCAAATCAAAACAGAGCACTATTAACTCAAATCAAAGCAGCAGCCTCAAAAAATAACTGAAAAATAGAGAAACGAACATAGAAAAAAATATAAATGTAATAAAAAGTTTTGTGTTTACCTGATAATGCTTCATGCACAGATTTATCCATAAGTTCAGCAAACGCAACTGGAATGAGCCGTTGCATTAGAACATGATAATCGTGACTTTTTGTTCCCGTTAATTTACCACCAGATAAATCAACACACTTTGAAAGACTCGATGCATATCCATCAGAAAACTTAACATCTTTTTCAAGCCATTTTAAGAAAGCTGTTTTTGCATCAGCTTGTAGTCTGAAAATTGGGATGGGAACCTTGCCATCAGTTGTTAAGTGTAGATCTTTCCTGTTACAATACTCTTCCAAATCAAGTCGTGATTTGATGCCATCCTTTGTTTTTCCTGGAACATTCAGTAGAGTATTGATGATATTATCGAAAAAATTCTTTTCTATATGCATCACATCAAGATTGTGTCGAAGTTTATGATTCTTCCAGTAAGGTAACTCCCAAAAAATGCTTTGCTTGTGCCAGTTGTGAATGTCACCATAACCCTTTAAGCGCCCATGGTTTCCTCCGCAATCAACTGTTTTTGGCAAACCATTTACCTCGTTCCATATTTCCTCGCCTGTAAGCAACTCAGGTGGATCGTCAGTCACAACCCTCCCCCTTTTAATTTTTTTCCTATTGCGCCGATAGCTATGATCTGCTGGTAGAAAACGACGATGACAATCAAACCAACTTGTTTTTCTGCCATTCTTCAACTGAAATGCATCAGTCTGGTCCATACAATAA
>NC_027748.1:17247958-17275725 GCF_000695525.1 Brassica oleracea var. oleracea
TAATTAATAATATAAAAAGGAAATAATAAAGTATATTCCATATTAGCTAAGGACTATAGTCCTTATAAATAGTTATGCACTGAATAAAAAAAATGTAACATTGACATATGTTTGTAAAAGAATTTCTCTCAATTTTTAAATATTGTTATGCAACTATTTTTATAGACTCAAAGGTTTGTCACAAATCGTGAAAAAGTAAACATGAGATATTTGGTTTTAATTAACTACAAATTTATTACATCATTTATGTAAAAGTTTGCAACAATAGATATATCTTTCGTCGGTGACTAAAGGTGAGTCACACTTACGTACCAAATAGAGACGTATCTTTCCGTCACCGTTTCGTATCCAATTTGTGATGATACGTATAGTCACAATACCGTCACAACCGTTACGTTTATTACTATAGTAACAATTACGTCTGTAGTTGTGACTAAATATAGCAACGACTTACATCGTCATAATATAGTGACAAAACAACTACAGAATTAAGACGAAAAAACACAGTCACAACTACGTATTAAAAACGTCACTAAATTGTGACCGAGACATTTCGTCTCAAGATGTAGTCACAATATATCCTTTTTTTTGTAGTGATCCCAACTGGATGGAATAAAGCATTGATGAAGTTTGTGGTTTTCTCACTGACGGCAGAATAAGACGATGGGAGAATATGAGTTCGAAGTATCTCACCGCTACAAATCAGGTTCTGTACAAACTCGTCTGCTCGAATTGGATTCCTACCATGAACTACACATCTATGAATCAGAAGCGTCTCAGGTTTGTCTACATGCTCCATCATAATGATGGATTCGTCTTTGGGAAACTAGTCTACGATCAAATTATGGCGATGGCAGGAAGCACTACGACAGTGAAGACTCGTTGCATAATGTTTCCTACCTTGATTCAGCAGGTCATTCTCTTTCAGCGTACTATACCTCCTGATACTCTAAATGATGAATTCACGGGAACTCCAAAATTGGTCGTCAAGGACATAAAGGCCGGTCGAGGGTCTGGAGCAGATTCAAGTGCTGCCAGTCTTGAAGAAGACATCAATCGTACCATTGCTGGCCTCAAAGCCATTCGAGTTTGCCTGAGGAGTAAGGGAGTTGTACAGTTTTTATATCTTTACCTGCTGCTTGTCTAACAAATATGTTTTTCTCTTAATGTGCACCTAAGCAGAGGGAGATTATGTGCAATATGTCCCTCATCCTGCGTTTGATGAAGACGAGGAAGAGGATTGAGGCGTCTCTGAATAACGACTGTGTCACATCTAAATTTCTTTAAAAAGTGTGATGTTGATGTTATCTCTCTTGTGGAATCTAAGACTTAGACTATGTGTATTGACTATGCTTTTTATGAGCCGTATTTGCAACTTATTTAAGAATGTGTTTTTCAAGCTCATGATTAGTGGTTTAAGTTTTCTAGTTATCTCCATGCTCTTGGATATTTGTACTGTGTGGTTGTTTCCAGTGCAGGATGCTTAGGTTGTCACATTCAGATAAAAAGGGGGAGAATGTAAGCTCAAGAAAAGGAGCCTGTCGGATCGTGAAACAGAGGAGGTGTTACACGAGTTGATGGATGTGTAACTCGCAGTTACAAGTCAGTTATGAGACGATGACGTGTCAGTGTCTCATTGGTTCCAGGATATTACTTTGGCGTGAAGCAAAGGAGATCTGGAAGATTTGGGCTTATCACAATATTATGAAAGATAGAATATTATGTTAAGGGTATTTAACATGATTACTTTGGGTAGATCTAGGTTAGCCGTTTAAGATTCAAAAAGCTAGAGCAAGAGTTTTTTTCTTGAGAGCTGAAGAAATACAAGTGACCTTGTGTGCAGCTCGTGTTTCTGTTTTGTGAGATTAGAAATTGGTCCGTCTCGTGTGTGACTGAGAGTAATTCGTATTAAACAGATTTAGGAAGATTGTTTAACAGATTTCTAATATACAAGAAAGCGTTTTTGGTATCCTGCGTTTTTTGTTCTTGTAACTGGTAGTCTCTGAACTTTCATAGGAGAGTGTGTTGTCAAGCCTTGGCTCACAAAAGAGTATGCCACCCCCAGAACCTGTTGCTGAGACCAAGCTGAAAAGTTGTAATCAGAACTCAATCAGAAACAAAGTCACTTAGATACACAATAGGACATCAACTGAACCAACAAACCAAAAGAAAACATTTTGAAACAAATATTAGCAAATAACAATGTCAAAGATATAGCATTGGAGAAACAACTTGAAGATACTTCTAAGGAAAGTGTAAAACTTGTGGTGAACACATTGACTATGAAACAAAAGTGTGTAGACTGTACATGCATGTACACCGCCAATGGTGGTAGCGAAGATGGGTTCTATCAGCTTGTACAGAGTCGGATTAGTTTCACTCAGCTGCGAACCCCATCACCATCGTATCCCCCCCCCCCTCGGCGACTAGCCTCGCTTCTCCTCCACCCATCGCCATTGTTCTTTTTTGTTTTCCTTTCTCCGATGGGGTATACGAGTTATTCAGCCCACGACTGAGCATAATATTCATTCACCAGATAGTAGGACCCTGTCTAAATATCGGAAAGGGTTTTTTTTTCAGAATCCGAAAAACCCAAACAGAACTTAACCCGCATTGATAACGAATGAATATCCAAATATATCCGCACATAAATTTATTTAAATAATATTTTGTGTATTTATAAATAGAAATAGATGTTTTGGATATAAAATACCAAAATTAAATTGTATCCGTAGTTATTTTTGGACAAAATAAACAATTTAAACCATACCTACTGAGTATTTTTGGTTTTCTTATTTATTTTTGATAAGTTTGAAAAGGTTAGATATACAATACCCAAGTACACAAAAAAATATACAATACCCGAGTCGAATTAGATAATTTGGTTACTTTGGTTAATAACCAAACCCATCTGAATATGGAAGGATACGACTCGAACCTGGCCCAATTTTAAAAAATATCCGAATGAGACTTTTTCCAAAATCTGATATAACTAATACCCTAATGAATCATATTCATATCCAAACGGGTATCCAAATACCCAAACCTAATTCGACCTTTTAGGCCCATTCACAATAAGGTGATTGTGTGACCATGACTATATTTTATATTAGGAATGATGTCAAACTAAGGTAAGTGTGTGACCATGGCTACATTTTATTATAGTAGTCCTCCTATATATTAATTGAGAAGTCACTTTAGTGATTTATGCTGACGTGTCGTTCATAGAAGAGATTTTCAATTAATTGTTATAATTTGATTGGTTGACGATTTTTTCTTTTTTCATTTATTTAATTAAATTGTTTTAAAAGGAAACTATTCATAGAATTTCCTAATCTAATCTATGTTTCCAAACATACAATTAAGTATCTTAAATATAGATGAATTAACATAATTTGTTTATAGAAATAATTAAATATCAAGATTACATTATATAAATTGATAAGATACATATACATAAATATGATATTATAGAAACAATTATAAAAACGATTTTTATTATGTTTATATTAGTAGTGAATAAAATAAATCATAGATTTTAGAAAACTAATTAATTTAAACTTTATAATATTAATTAAATTTACTCATTCACTATATATAATATAAAAATGTGTCAAATGAATGCAAAACAATCAAATATATAATTCTAAAAAATTTCAATCATTTTCCAATGATAATGTGATATCATATATGCGTTATCACTTTAAGAAATGATTAAAATATTTTTATATTTTAAAACATAAAAGTTATATGGTAAATTATTTAAACATATATTAATCAAGAAAATTTGTATTTAATTCATCTATTAATATAAACAGATGAATTAACATATTCTAAATTTACATTTTCCTATTTATATAAAATTGAAAAAGAAAACGAGAGCGATGGAGATGGCGGCGACTTAGGGTTTCCTATGGTTTTTCGACGGTGGGAGCCAGAATTTCAACGTGCGATACAAAATCGAGCAAAGTCTCATCATCAAGAGACTCAGATCGAAAAGTTATGGAAGTTACAGGGAGTTTTTGCAAGCAAGTTTATTCAGGATCTTTGGAAGTCTTTCTCCAATAAAGGAAGATTTGGAATCGATGGATCTGGGGAATTATCAAGATCTTCTGAATGGATCTCGATATTAGCCACCATCAAGACAAAATTTCAGAATCATGGAGGTATAATTTTCGTTACCATCTAAACGCAATCTCACTTTCCTGCAAAGAAGATTAGGGGGATTAATAAGAGATTTCTTGAGTATGGCAATGGGAAAGTAGGGATTGTGCAATTGGTTTACAAGGGAAGTTTTACGATGTTGATCTGGCTAATTGATTTTGAGTTAGAGATGGTTAGGAACAAATTTAAAGGATACGGCATTCATGGTAAACAGATTTGGCGTGGAGATTGTTACTATTTGAAGTCTCTACCATCAGCAGCCTTTCAAGTCGAATTAGGAAAGACTCAGGCGTAGCCATCAGAGGTAATCACAGACTTTTTAGGTGAGGAATCTGGTCTGGACTTGGTTAATGAGGTTTTAGAGGAAGAGATTAATAAGTTAGATGATGATGTAGTGGAGCAGGATAAGTACAATGTTGGTGTAGATTTAAATGGAATCAATGAGGTCGCAGAGGAGGATTTTCAAAATCTTACTGATGGGGAGTTTGAGGAAGATACTAGGGCCCATGAGGAAGTGACAGACATTGTAGATGAAGGAAAAATTCTTGATGAAGCGAAGGGGCAGGATAGGGTTACTGGGGATATACTAAAGAAGCAGGGGGCACACAAGAGGTTGTTTAAACCATCGGTAAGCACAGGAGGAAGCACAAAAATGAGGCTGGTTCAGGCTGGCCTTTGTATCGAACCATTCTGTCTGGGACTGCACTTGGTTTGATGAGACCAAATGCAGTATCTGCTGCAAATAAAATAAAAGGACCAGTATGTTCCAAGAAACCAACCAAATACCATTATATCTGTAAACTTCTGTAATACCTAAATTATACCATTGATCCTCAAGACAGTAGATATTCCTTCTCGAGAATTTCATCCCGTCCGTAACATAATAACCAAACGATCCAATTTTATTCAAAAACAAACCCGTAAGACAAGGGAAGTTTTACGATGTTGATCTGGCTAATTGATTTCGAGTTAGAGATGGTTAGGATCAAATTTAAAGGATACAGCATTCATGGTAAACTGATTTGGCGTGGAGATTGTTACTATTTGAAGTCTCTACCATCAGCAGCCTTTCAAGTCGAATTAGCAAAGACTCAGGCGGAGCCATCAGAGGTAATCACAGACTTTTTAGGTGAGGAATGGTCTGGACTTGGTTAATGAGGTTTTAGAGGAAGAGATTAATAAGTTAGATGATGATGTAGTGGAGCAGGATAAGTACAATGTTGGTGTAGATTTAAATGGAATCAATGAGGTCGCAGAGGAGGATTTTCAAAATCTTACTGATGGGGAGTTTGAGGAAGATACTAGGGCCCATGAGGAAGTGACAGACATTGTAGATGAAGGAAAAATTCTTGATGAAGCGAAGGGGCAGGATGGGGTTACTGGGGATATACTAAAGAAGCAGGGGGCGCACAAGAGGTTGTTTAAACTATCGGTAAGCACCGGAGGAAGCACAAAAATGAGGCTGGTTCAGGCTGGTCGCAAGGGTACCTTAGCCAAGTCAGGCATTCGCCAGGGAGACGGTACCAAACAGACGGAGGACAAGGGCACGTCAAATCCTAAACCTGGTCCAGCAAAAACCTCAATAGATTTTATGGATCACATCATTACCGTAACAACGTTATGGGAGCAGTGGCTGGCTTCTGGTTTCTGTTTTTTGAAGGTTTTATTCTGTTTTGGTCTTGAACCCTCATTCTGTCTTACGGGTTTGTTTTTGAATAAAATTGGATCGTTTGGTTATTATGTCACGGACGGGATGAAATTCTCGAGAAGGAATATCTACTGTCTTGAGGATCAATGGTATAATTTAGGTATTACAGAAGTTTACAGATATAATGGTATTTGGTTGGTTTCTTGGAACATACTGGTCCTTTTATTTTATTTGCAGCAGATACTGCATTTGGTCTCATCAAACCAAGTGCAGTCCCAGACAGAATGGTTCGATACAAAGTCCACAACAGGATACCCGAGATTATACGGTTTCCTTTGGACAGCCGGTATGGACAAGGAATTTATTTACTTAAGGTGTCAGTTGTTTGTGACGATCATGTTAAACAAGAGTTGGTTTTTGATTTCATTAACCTTCATTCAGGGTTGGTCTCTCGTTTTTATTTTGCTTTTGGTAAATAAAATGAAGATCATGGGTTCCATTCGAGACTGGCGGCTCTTTGGAAAAAATGAGCATAGTGACTATAATCAGCATGCTGATCGAAGACGGTGGAGCGTTGTTTTGCCTAGTTCAGATATAGTGGCAGTGGGCCTTTGGGGTTACAACTATAGCGGGTATCATTAAACTTGTACCTTTTGGCTCGAAGGAGCAAAATAAATATTTTTATATGAAAATATTAAGGAGGAATGTTAGAAGACTTGGGAGTCACTCGACCATAAGTTTTCTTCGAGAGATATGACATCAACATAAACCAGATTTTTTTATTTTTATCTGAAACGAAACAAGATTTCGATTTTGTACAAAGGTTTCAATCACACTTTGGATATGATAGTTTGGTTATTGTGAACCCGAATGGGAGGAGCGGTGGTTTAGCCTTTTTTTATAATAATGAGTATCAGGTTAAAATCTTATATTCTAGCAACATGATGATAAATATTGAGGCGGTGGTTAAAGGAAAACAAGTTTTTCTTTCTTTTGTCTATGGGGAACCGGTACAAAAGTTAAGAGAACAGATTTGGGAGCGACTAACTCGGTATGAATTATCACGATCTGAACCTTGGTTTATTATTGGAGATCTAAATGAGATTACTGGAAATCATGAAAAGCACGGGGGATCCCTACGATGGGCAATTTCTTTCATTCCTTTTAACAATATGATAATGAATAGTGGACTATTAGAATTTCCGGCTCGAGGTAATAAATGGTCATGGCAAGGAAGGAGGGTAAAGGAAAACGAGCAGTGAGGATCAGATGTAGACTGGATCGGACTTTGGCAAATGAGGAATGGCATACGCTTTTCCCATGTTTTTACACAGAATTTTTGAGGATGGTGGGTTCTGATCATCGGCCTGCGGTAGCCTTTTTGGAGGATAATGTATCAAGGAAAAAAGGTGTCAGTTCAGGTTTGATAAGAGATGTATTGGACATGAGGGGCTTATGGAATCAATTGTGGCAGGCTGGATAGAGAATCAAGAAGGACAAATAGAGGATTTTGTTACCAAAATTAATAATTGTCGTCATGAAATTTCATCATGGCGAAAAGACAATCAACCATATGGGAAAGACAAAATTAAAGAGCTTCAACATGAGGTTTCCAGGAAGTTACAAGAGGCTTATAAGAATGAAGAGGAATATTGGCATCAGAAAAGTCAGAATATGTGGCACTCATCTGGAGATCTGAATACCAAATTTTACCATGCCCACAAAGCAGCGTAGGGTCCGCAATAAAATAGTGGGACTTCATGGTGAATTAGGTAATTGGATAACAGAGGGAAATGGAATTGAGAAGGTGGCAGTTGATTATTTTGATATTTTCTTTAGTACCACCACTCCAACGGAATTTGATAATTTTTTGGATGAGATAGTACCGTCTATTTCTCCCCCCCCCAAATGAATCAAGTTCTTTTGAGAACAGAAACAGAGGAAGATGTCTGACAGGCTTTATTCATGATGCACCCAGAGAAAGCGCCAGGTCCGGATGAAATGACAGCCCTGTTTTTTCAGCATTCCTGGCATCTTATCAAGAAGGATGTGGTCGAGATGGTGAATAATTTTTTGGTTACAGGAGACTTGGATCCACGGTTAAATATTACTAACATTTGTATGATTCCGAAAATAGAGAGACCTACAAGGATGACGGAACTACGGCCGATAAGTCTATGTAATGTGGGTTACAAGATTATCTCGAAAGTTCTGTGTCAACGACTAAAGAGTTGTCTCCCACGATTAATATCTGAGACACAATCGGCGTTTGTGGAAGGAAGGTTAATATCAGATAATATTCGTATAGCGAAGGAAATGTTTCACGGACTGAGAACCAATAAGTCGTGTCAAAATAAGTTTATGGCGATTAAAACGGATATGAGCAAGGCGTATGATAGGATAGAGTAGAGCTTTATTGAGCTCCTTCTTAACAAAATGGGGTTCGATGCTCGTTGGATCAATTTAAAGGTGGAATGTATATCTTCGGTTCCATATAGGGTACTTTTCAATGGTCAGCCGCGAGGTCTTATAATTCTCCAGTGGGGCTTACGACAAGGGGACCTTTTGTCTCCTTATTTATTTATTATGTGTACTGAGGCATTAATTGTGAATATTAAGAAGGCAGAGAGAGAGTAACAATTAACCGGTATGAAGGTAGCAAGGGCTTGTCCAGTAATTTCTCATTTGTTATTTGCGGACGATAGTCTCTTCTTTTGTAAGGCAAACAAAGAAGAGTGTCAAACCATTTTCAGGATTTTAAAGGAGTACGAGGCTGTTTCAGGGCAACAAATTAATTTCCAGAAATCTTCAATTCAATTTGGACACAAGATTGAATAATCCAGTCGTCAAGAATTGAGAGATATTTTGGGTATTCAGAATTTAGGAGGAATGATATCTTTTCTAGGGTTGCACGAAAGCCTTGGGGGTTCTAAGGTACAAGTATTTGGTTTTGTTCAAGACCGTTTGAATAATAGGGTCAATGGATGGACTTTTAGATTATTTACTAAAGGAGGAAAAGAGGTGATTATTAAATTGGTGGTCACGGCCTTGCCAAACCATGTGATGTCGGTTTATCGATTACCAAAAGCTACAGTAAAAAAGCTAACAAGTGTGGTGGCTCAATTTTGGTGGAGCCCAGGAGGGAGTACAAAAGACATGCATTGGAAATCATGAGATAAGTTATGTGTGCCTAAAGACAATGGTGGAGTAGGTTTTAAGGATCTTATGGATTTTAACACAGCGATGCTTGGAAAGCAATTGTGGAGGCTGATTGAGAAGCCAAATACTCTTTTTTTCTAGAGTCTTTAAAGGACGGCACTATAGGAATACTTCACCCCTAGAACCGATCCGATCTTACTCTCCGTCATATGGCTGGAGAAGTATTATATCTGCTAGATCTCTGGTTTGTAAAGGACTAATTAAAAAGGTGGGAACATGTTCATCTATTTCAGTATGGAATGATCCTTGGATCCCAGCCACTCGCCCGAGATCAGCAAACAAAAACCTCCAAAACAGTTATCCGGACCTCACAGTGGATTCATTCATTAACTCGGAATCCCGAACTTGGAACCTTGAGGCAATTAGGGCTTTGGTGGATCCTCATGATGTAAAAATCATTGAAAGTATTCCATTAAGCAGAAATCAGATGAAAGATAGGAATGGATGACATTTCACTAACAATGGAAAATATTCGGTTAAATCAGGGTATCAAGTGGAACGGGTCTATCCTGACAAGGAAAAACCACCTGATTTTTATGGGCCAACAGTGGATATACTAAAAGCCTTCTGTTGGGAAGTGCAGTGCCCGCCGAAGATAAATCATTTTTTTATGGCAACTCCTTTCAGGTTGTATAGCGGTAATGAAGAATCTTAGCGCGAGAGGAATACAAGGGGATATATGTTGTGCTCGATGCGGAGATCCGAAGGAAACAATAAGCCATGTGTTTTTTGAATGTCCTCCAGCAAGTCAAGTGTGGGCATTATCTAAAATACCATCGAATCCCAATATTTTTTCTATTTGTTTTTTTTTTTTTGTAACATGGATCATCTTTTTTGGAGAGTCAATACAAAGATGGATGACCACCAATTTCCATGGATATTATGATATATTTGGGAAGGCCGGAATAATAAAGTGTTTAGTAATCTGGATATTGATCCAAGGGAAACACTTCAATTAGCATAATTGGAATTATCACTTTGGGCTGAAGCACAGGTAGTTACTGATCAGCAGAGGGAGCGAGAGGTACAGCCCAGACCCGCATTAGAAACTCCAGGACGATGGTGTTTTATAGATGGTTCGTGGAAAGATAATGAACTCTTTTCGGGACAGGGATGGTATAGTACATTACCGGGCTTTGAGGCTTTATTAGGAGCAAGGAATGTAAGGGCATGTCTTTCACCTCTTCACTCGGAGGTGGAGGCTTTGATTTGGGCAATGGAATATATGAAGAATTTACGACAGTTTCAGGTTACTTTTGCTACGGATTGTTCTCGATTGGTGAAGATGGTTTCGGAACCAGAAGAATGGTCAGCACTTGAAAGTTATCTGGAAGATATCAAGCGTTTATAGAGAAGCTTTCTCAACTCATATATTGTTCATGTACCTCGGACGGAGAACCTACAGGCGGATAGCTTAGCACGCAGTGCTAGGAAACAACCGTCTTTCGTCGTTCACATGGATGCAGAGTTACCGATCTGGTTTACAGAGTCAATATGAGTCTGTGAATGTCTTGTTGTAAAAAAAAAACATTATTATACGGTAAGTCATTTAAAATTATATTATTTGGTAATTTATTTAATTTATTATATGGTAAGTCATTTAATTATATTAATCAAAGTATTTTTCACATGATTTTTCTAGAGTTAATACTCTATTAATATAATTCATATATCTTGGATTATAATAAATTTAGCATCCTTATTTTTAATAGAATTATTTGGTAATTCATTTAATTTATTATATGGTAAGTCATTTAATTATATTAATCATAGTATTTTTCACAGGATTTTTTTATAGTTAATACTCTATAATCTAATTCATATAGCTTGAATTATAATAAAATTAGTATGGTTATTTTTAATAGGAAAAAGCAGACATAAATAAAATAACAAGATGGAAGAATAATAAAATATGTTTGTTGTGTTCTTGGTATTTTTGTACTCTTATGTATTTAATTTTTATTTGTTTGTCGAGGTACATGTACTTTTTTGTGTTACTATAAATGTGAACTAATTAGTTTTTTATGTGTTTTTAAAATGTTAAGATAAATTTAGTAAGAAAGTTCAATAAAAATGACCATCTGTACAATTGTTAAAGTTAAAGATGAAAAATATAATGTAAACTAAAAGTAAGAAAAAATTATTTAAAAATTAATGAGATGTATTTTTTACGCTATAGTAAAATTTTAAAATTCAAAATAATAAAATTTTAACAAACTTTATACAAATAAAAACATTTTATTTCATATAATATTGGATCTCACATTAATATTAAGTATATATGCCTAAAATAATGACATTTGGTTATTTAAAAAATTTAAAATTATTTATTCTTATTAGTTAATCAGATTTAATTGATATAAGTATGTTTTAATTTAATTTAAAATAAAATATAACAATAATTTTAAAAGATATGTAAACTATGATTAGTTTTAATTAAAAACATTTGGTTGAATGAGTTAGTGTTTGATAAAATAGTGTGATGATGAGAGATAATTTAAGAAAGAATTTATTTGCTTAACGTATTTGAGTTTTATGTTAAACACTAAACTAAAATAAATGAGTGAGAAAGTCTGATTTGGAATAAATTATAAGAAAAATTGCTTAAACTACCATTTTTCTAATACATGATTTTATGTTTACCTTAACCAAATTTATCTTTAGTTTTAAAGAGGTAGATTCTACTATATATTAATTGAGAAGATTAAGTTTTTAAAAATAGTTATAATTTGATTAGTTGTTAACATTTATTAGTTATTATTTTAATCAGATCTAAAAATAAAAAGTACTTCTAGAACTAATTAATGCAAATTACCAAATAATGCAAATGATATTACAAATAATGATTTATGGTAACTAATTGTAGAATTAGAGAAAGAATATATATGTTTTATCAATTTCTTTATTTTTATCAATTAGTTATATATAATTAAATAAAATACTTTAGCATTTTTTTATAGAAATATATATATTTTTATTCAAAAATTAGTTATATATAATTAAATAAAAATAAAAATTTTAAATTTCTATTTATTATTCATAAATTATAATAGTGTAAAGATAATATATATATATTTTTTATATAATATAACTACTCGCAAAATTGCGGGCAAACACCTAGTTTTGCTTAAATCAGAACATTGCTAACGTCCAAATTAATTTGCGTTTGACAAGACTTCGTTTTAGCCTATTTTCACAAATTTTTATAAACTAAAAATTATACTTTCACAAAATATAAAATCAGTTTTATCAATATTTAATATCAATTAATATTCATCAATGAAAATATAGTTTTTTTCATCAAAAACTTAATATCAAATAGTTTTAACAAAACAAACAAAATGCTGTTTTCTAAAACTGCAAATAGAGTTTTTCCACCGAAACAAAAAAAAAAATCGAGTTTTTTCGCTAAAATCACACATTGTCGTTTTTCTTCAAAATTCAAATATTATTTTTTGTCATAACTGCTAAATCTCATTTTCATATCAAAATAGTAAAATTTCGTTTTCTTGTCAAACCACAAATCTAGTTTCCTACCAGAATTCTAAAATCCCTCGGTCAAAGCTCCAAAATCTCATTTTCTAGCCAAACCTCCAAAAAAATATTTCATTCCGGAACCACAAAATCTCACTTTCTAGTTCTCTGAAAATTTCAAATTCCTAGCAAAAACATTGACCCCCAATTCTTCACGTTTTATGCTAAATAAATATTGCAAATGTTTTAGGAGTACCCTTTTGTAAAAAAAGAGATATTTTAGAATACCTCAAATGATATGGGAACACACACATATATATACATATGCATATATATCCCCAACATTCTTGTTTTCGTCTTTTCTTCTTCATGCCTTGCTCGAGCATTGAACTCGTCACGCGTTGCACTTAAGAGTGTCTTCGCAGACCAGTCAAGCTTAAGAGGGAAAGCGGTTAGTGCTCTATTCTTATTTAGCTTAAGAGCGAAAGCGGTTAGTGCTCTATTCTTATTTTCCTTAAAACATTAAGGGTCCGACTCATGACCATTCTGAAAACAAGAGAAACGAATAGAAAATGAACGTAGAGGAACAAAATTGCAGGAATGAAAAGGAATGGTTGTTCCATCTCATATTTAACAAAGAATTAATTTGTTCTTTATTTTTTTACAAAAAAAAAAATAGTAGGGAATGAAAATAAAAAATCATTCCTTATGAATGGTGATTTTTTTAAGGAATGTTAGGGAATGCATTTGTTCCTCGTCGTTCCTTGGTCAACATTCATAACCTAAGTGTAACAAAGTCACTGCCAATTTTATCGGCAAAATTCAAAGTGTGTTCTCTACTCTCTGTTTCAATTCAACTCTCACATGCCATGAGCTTGGCAGTAGAAAAGCTCAAGAACAGAGATGAGGATCCATGGGAGATTTTCCCGGAAAGTAACAGAGAAAGAGACGAAGAAGATAACAAACTTTTACAATTTTCTTCATTAATTTCTAATCATGGTCATCCCTCTTTCTATATAGCTCGTGCTCCTCTTTTTGCTTGTGCACCATAATACTAGATGTCCTCCACTCACATCGTTCCACGTGGCTTAGTAATTGCTTCACCATATTCCTGTATCAAATCCTCCATGTTTCGAAAACCTTGACCTCAAGGTTTATCGATGAAGCTTCGTTCATGTGGGCATTAGTTCCCCTGCAACACGTCCTTGCCATTCTCAGCCTTTCTTGTCCATCGAAGTTCATAAAAGCATGAGGCATTTGTAGAGTGACACCACTGATATGCCAACAGATCAGTAAAGACTCACAAGTGCTGAACCAAAAGCTCAGTAACGAACACTTCATAAGACTTGAAGCTTTCCTTATCGCACTCTTGTTCTTCCAACGATGCCATATGTGAGAGCCACTGCTTCCGATCTCACGGTCAACCAAAAACCAAGCCTTTTGGAGTATGGGATACCATATATGATCTTGCTGTTGAATATTGTTAAATCTTTTCCCTATGAAGCAAAGAGTATTAAGAACACCAACACTTCTCTTTTGCTCCAAGAAGCTTTCAAATATGATCAGCCATTCCTCACTCCTCATATACGCAAATATGACTCTTCTACTGGAACTCCGCTCCATTTCTTTATCACCTCGCCAAAAGATGTGGAATTTACGTAGTATATGTGTCAACTTAGCTTCTATGGCAAAGGATGTACCCGTCTGGAGCTCACTCACTTCATTGAAACCCCTCACAGTGGCCCATTCAAACTCAAACAGGATGAAACCGTACAAGCTTATGTTCAGCTGCTTGTTGAGAAGCAAGGAGCTTTGCAAAACAATGACTTCTGAGAAGAGAAGGTCACCATTGCGATTCTCAAAATACACAGAGCTTGATTCACATTCCCAATTCTTTTTGAGCCCGAAAGATTGTTGCATATTCATACTTTTCTCTGTAGAAACTCTCTGTTGAAATAGTAACATCACTGTCCATAAAGCGCCTTGAATCTGAGCCTGAGAGATATCTAAGGGGATGAGTAGTAGCGTTAAAGCTGTCCCATCCTTTACGTTTGAAACTGCAATGCACTGCAATATCCATCTCAAAGTATAAACAATGACGTTCTTGTATCTATATTTGAATCTCCAAGACTTGGCAAGTTTGCCTTGTTTAGTTTGTCGCTGCTCTTCTGTTCCTCTCACAAGCACCTTCTCAAACCGGTAGTATCTGATTTTAAATGTCAGGTAGCTTGCCTCTTGTGCTAATTCATCCATTGCACTCACGACTGAAACTGATGATATTTCATCTGGACAATCACACAAGACTCCAACAGCAAAACAATCCTTGTAGTTCCCATTAAGATCCAATGGGTCATTCAAACTAGGGAAGCCTGGCTTTCCCCTCCTTTTAACCATGACTTTGTACATGAATTTCCAGTTTTTCAGATACTTTGCTTGCTTCCTCTTACTATCGACCACTAATACAACTTGATCAAACAAGTGGTTTGCCACAAGCTCAGCATCATGTGATTTCTGGATCGATTCTTTCACCAATTCAATATCTAGAACATATACTTGTTCTAACAGTTGGAGGAATCCAAACATCACTTCTCATATCACAGCATACTAGGTGTCTTCCTGCAGTAAAAAAATTTAAATATTTTTTAACAGATAAATGGAAATTATATTTTAAAATAAAATTTTATTAGTATTGTAAATTTTCTTTTTCGTATCAATATTTTAATATAAATTTGATTTAAGAATATGCATGTATATATTTGAAATTATAATCTTAGATAGATTTTTCTATCTATTTATTTTAATTAAATATATTAAATAAATTTGTAAAAGTTGCACAATTACCAAAAAATAAAATTAAACAATATTTATAAAATTTGTAAATATATAAGAAAATAATGATTTTACGATTAAATTTTTATAATTTTCTAAAAAAATTGTATACATTTTTGAAAATTTTAGTAATAAAATTGTATAATATAAAAATATATAATTAAATTATATTTCGAAATTTATAATGCCATCTTTGAATATATTTATTTAATGATGATTTATGAGTTATTCCCATATTCTAAAAAAAAATCCAAAAATATAAATTGACATTAAATGTAATTTTCCATGTCATATTAAGCTATAAGACATGTCATCAATTTCAGTTGCAATGTCATATTTGTTTTGTGAAATTGATTGTAGAAAGGACATGTGGCAAAATCACTTTGTAAATATAGTCTAGGGGATATCAGCAGCCAAAAAATCCTCACATGACTGCAGAAGATCTTTCCTAAGCAACATAATCTCCTTTTCCTCTACTCTATCTCTATGGCTTGGTTCCAAAGTAGAGTTTGATACCTGAATCGATTCCTCTTGTGAAGCAGAATAGTGTAGGTCACCTGAACCATGTTGCCTACTCGTTGCGTGATTTAGTATCATCGACATAGCACCATCACTGACCAATTCTATTTCTTCACTTGAATCGTTTTCTTGAACCACCATAGCCACCTCTTGAGTTGTCTTCAATTCCACTCTAGCAATAGGTTCCGTAGAGTGAGCCATTTCATACAATCTTCCCACAGAGAAACACTGCTTGATGGTTTGAGGTTGAAACATTCTCACATTGACCTGAGCATCCACTCGTAAACCATCCAGATATGACCTGACCAAACATTCCTCAGGAAGATTCACCATGGAACTAATCAGCTCAAACCTCTCATGATAATTCAAGATTCCATCCGTTTCTCGCAAAAAAAAATCAGTTCGATGAACGGATTCTTTTCAACCTTTGAGTGATTGATCTTCTGATTTTGCTCCACCATGAGATCTTTCAAAGCTTGTGCCCGAGATCTTTCAATCCGCGATCCGATCGAATCATGTGTGTCGCAACCCACCGCCTCTCTGCGTAAAGCTTGTGCGCACGATTCCACCATGGATTCCGAGAAACGACGAAGCTCTGATACCTTTGATAGAGGAAAACATAATCGATGAAAATGAAATGAATAACACTTTGAATTGATGTTCATGAAACAACAATTCAACTCTCAAGTGTTATTCATTTCATTTTCATCGATTACGTTTTCCTCTATCACCATCTTAGCCACACCTCCTCCGCTAAGCTTCTGAAACCACCTCTCAATTTCTCATAGTTAGGTTTTTGTTTCCTTGGAGAACATCAATCGCCTCTTCTTCTCCTCCTCGATTTCGAAGTACGGTGTCTCAATCTCAGCATCACGAATCAATGTCCTGCGCTTATCCTCTTCCTCTTCAGGTTAGCTCCTTCGCTATTGTTGTGACGGACCAAATGCACTCCTGGGCCAGATGCTCTACTAGAGCCAGACCGAATGCCCGTGCTGGAGGCCAGACGCTCTAGCAGATGTCTGTCACCAGATGTCTAATCCCTCGCTTAGTATGATATTGTCCGCTTTGGGCCTAAGCCCTCACGGATTTGTTTTTTGGGTCGTTACTCCCAAAAGACCTCATATTAAGTGGAATTGGATCAGCTATATATATTAGACTTTATTCTGTCTAATATCCGATGTGGGACTTGGATTGCCTTTTTATTTATTCTGACAATCCTCCCCTCAAACCAAGGACCACATAACATTGGCTCTGATACCAATCTGTTGTGACGGACCAGATGCACTTATGGGCCAGATGCTCTACTAGAGCGAGACCGGATGCCCGTGCTGGAGGCCAGACGCTCAACTAGAGCAGATGTCTGTCGCCAGATGTCCAATCTCTCGCTTAGTATGATATTGTCCGCTTTGGGCCTAAGCCTTCACGGATTTGTTTTTTTTGGTCGTTACTTCCAAAATGCCTCATACTAAGTGGAATTGGACCAGCTATATATATTAGACTTTATTCTGTCTAATATCCGATGTGGGACTTGGATTGCCTTTTTATTTATTCTGACAGCGATATATATATATTAGGTAAGATGAATCTCATTCAGTATATATAAATATCCTTATTTTCTAAGTTCCTCTTTTTGTTGGCGAGGGTCTGATTTGAATAGCTTGATAGGTGAAGTGAAGAGAAACAAATGTGTCTGATAATGGAGTTGCAGATAGCTCCAATAGGATTCCTTTCTCTTTGGCAGATCAAATTTCTTTAAGTTTAGATTGGTTTATGACATTGCCACACTGTAATGGAAGCTTGTTCGATTCTAGTGTGACGTGTATTAACAGGAGCTTAATCACTTGTGGATTCTGTCCATATTATATGTTTGTCCGAACTTTTAATCAAGTGTATTTCTCTTTCTCTGCTTAGCAACTTGCTTCACATGTCTGTTTGATGTACACGTGAGAGAATGTTCTCATCACCTTAGGATATAAACAACACCAACCATGTGAGGATGTGAATTCCGCTTCTTAAGATGGTGGTCTAGTTCCCGGTTAATATGGTATACGTTTGACGGACACCACAAAATGCAAGAGACAGAGTTCAAAGCTTCAACCATGGCATGGACTGCAAACGGAATCTCCTCCTTAACCGAACATAGACATGCTTTCTTACATCACATCACATTATCCAATGAAACGGAAAACAGAGTTGTGTATGGTTAAGAAGATGATGATGATTATTGAATTGTGATCACTGTTCTTTTTTATCATTTTGGTTTCTTTCAACAAAAGTTGTAATCCATATGCAAATGAATAGTATATAATACGAGAATCAAATGAAAAAAGCAGCCTATATATCTCAGTCGAGTGGAGATGCTTATACAACCTAACATTCCAGTGTTTTAATAATTATACGAGAATCATATATAAGTTAGTATTTTAACCATGTTCTATTCACTTAAAGCCATTTTGCAAAGCATTTTTATAATTTCTAAAATATCTAAAATTTCAGTGTTTTAACAATTTTCAGTGTTTTACTGATTTTGCGATGCATATATGTTTTTTTTTAAACTAAATAAAGCACCGTATAATAATGCACTGATATTTTAGTAAGTCAAGTCATCAAAGAAAACAGTACAACAAAATAAATATATTGCTCTCATTTAGTAAATAAGTTACACTTGCTCAAAATACAATTATGTAAATATATAGCGGTTAAACTCCGGCTCGAACTTGATAGAACCCGAACCGATTTCAAACCAAACTGGTACGATGCATATATGTTAGTATTTTAACCATTTTCTTTAGTTCAGTTCACTTAAAGCAACTTTGCTAAAACTTTTTTATAATTTTAGGTAAATTATTCATAAAAAAATTATCCCCAGTTTTTTTTTCACTTTTTATCAAAATGAATTATATTAATTGCTTTAGGATTATTCCTTTATAAAAAGAGATATTTTAGAATACCTCATATGTTATTGATAAATATATATATATATACATACATATCTCGACCTTCTCGTCGTCTGTTTCTTACTTTTCAGTGTGCCTTGCTCGAGCATCGAAAACGTCACACGTTGCACATAGAGTGCCTTCACAGACCAATCTAGCTACAAGAGCGAAGGCGGACAGCATTTTACTTGTAAGAATAATCAGTAACTTTTGTAATATAAGTCGTTATTAATATTACGACGTCGTTGTGGTTAAGCATAGGCAAAAAGTAATAAACTGTTCTCTTGCTGGTACGCACGAGCTCTACGGATAGGAGTCTTGATCTCAGAACTACGAATCTTTCTCGGCGATTTTCTCTTTTCCGATCAATGACGTCAGCGCTTTGAGGAATTATAGTTAACAATTTGTTATCATATTTGATATTTCCAAGTCATTTATAATGAAAGCTGGAGAAATTTTGGATTACAGTGTTTAATTTTAATTTCTAGTAACATTTCCATTGGGCGATAAAAACCGGACGTAAGAAAGCGTTAACTGACGTACGTACGTGTTAAACAATGGGTACAATTTGGGTCGGTGACCGGTTACTGTAACATTGGGTGTACCTGCTACGGCCGGTCAGGATGAAATTCATCCGTCTCCATTAAAACTGCAACAACTGCAACAACAATAATTAGTCATCTCTCTCTCTCTTCTTTCGACCCTAAAAGCTCTCTCGTGTCCTTTTAATCATCAAAATCCTCTCAATCGAAAGGATCGAATCTATCGGAGCCGTCCATTTTGATCGGTAAGTATCAATCTGTTAGATCTAGGGTTCTTCGCCGTGGGGAGATTGATGGTGTGATTTTGCAATTTGGATATAGATCAGGCGTTCCTAGGGTTCTTCGCCCTCGGGTGTGATTACATTGTGGTGAAATTGGAGTGGTGTACATGGAGAGAGGTGGGAGGAGATCCGGTGGTGTATTAATTAAGAAAAGAAGCTCCTCTGGTTGCTTGATTCTCAAGAAGAAGAAGAGCGATGGGCTTGCTAACTTTTCTCCGTTTCCGGAGACGAGTGATTCTGAGTCTAGCGATAAGCCCCTTATGGCACACTATGGCAATGTAGAAGAGACCCGTTTTGGGGTGAAAAGGGATTATCCTGAGGATTGTTTTCTTGAAAATAGCAGAGAGTGGAAGGAGAGGCATAGATTAAAAGATGATGATGAGTTATTGAGGAGATCCTATGATGGTAGTGGAGTTGGTATCGGTAAGAAGTTATGTATGGGGTCTGCTCAATTTGGCGGCACTAATAAAGAATGTGGAACTGCCTCTAGTAGTAAATATTTAGATATTATTGAGAGGAAGAGAAGAAGACCATGTTTAGATAAAGTTGGTGGAAACGAGAGTATACAGAGGAACTACAAGCTTGACATGAATTCCGATCGACCAATCAGGGTTCAGGGCAAAAATGGTGTCCTCAAGGTGATGCCCAACAAGCATAATAGGATGCTGAGAGGAGGGTTACCTCAAAGTTCCACTCACGTCCAACCTCAAAAACCTGGGGAGACTGGTAAAATACGCGTCGCTATCCAGTCGCAGCCCGCTGTAAAGACTGAGATTATGCTTCCCCCTGCAAGGATACACTCAAATGGGTTGAAAATACCAATCATGAAAAGCAAGGGCCATGACCAAGATTCTGAAGATAGTGATTCTTCAGGGCGGTTGCAGAAGAGGATCACTCAACCTCATAAGGTTTTGAAGATTGAAAGAGAACAAACTTTACCTGAGGCGCCAAAAACCAGAGAAGGGAAGGTTAAGCGCGGTTCAGGCACGGAAAAGCAAAGATTGCGTGAGCGAATTAGAGAAATGTTGCTGGACGCAGGGTGGACTATTGACTATAGACCTAGAAGGAACAGAGACTACTTAGATGCTGTTTATATAAGCCCCCGTGGAACTGCATATTGGTCTATTATCAAGGCTTACGAAGCCCTTCTTAAGCAGGTCAATAGTGGGGAAGAAGTGGCCAAACCACGTGAAGTTGGTTCCGCAGCTACTCTGATCTCGGATGAGATACTCAGTCAGCTAACGCGGAAAACCAAAAGAAAGATTGAAAAAGATATGAAAAGGGTGGAAGAATGTGCCAATGATAGTGATGGACAAGGAAGTCTTGGTGATTTTACAGCTCCTCTTGATGAAGCATTTACACATGGCTCACTGGTAATAAATTCAATCTGTGAGCTTGCCTGTTGCATCTATCTAGTTTTTTCGTTGATGATAGATGAAAATCTTGCAGGATTTATCTGGTTGACCGTAGCTTGGTTATAGACCGTGAGGAACATAGTACACTCAGGTCCGTCCAGTTTCAGGTTTTTTCTTTTATTGGTTTGTGTCAGATCACTTAACGAATCTTTGTACCATTTAGTTGGTGGAGGACTTCTTCCAGTCAATGTTTCATCTCCTGGTAAACCTTGCAGCTTCATGATTGGAAAGTATTGGAGAAGCTTGGTATTAAGTGCGTACCAATAGCTTTTTCCTGGATCTTTCTCTGTAATTTTAGCATGTTGAAGGTGATCAGTGTCATTCTCTTGTTTCTTCTATCAAAACACTATTCTAGCTAGATGTTTGTTAAATATTTTTTCTGTTGGATGAATCGGCGATGACTCAAGGAGTCTTCTTCACGTAGCTTCTAAATCTAGTTTTAAATATTATTACTAACTTTTATTTATTTATTTATGATAATGCTTTTCTCATTTTTGCGAAGCGTTAACATGTTTCAATTAGACAAGATTCAGGCAGAACCAACGTTTTTTACCCACAGTAATGTCTTTCTGAATGAAATCATAATATGATGCCCTTTTTCTTGATTTCACTCTCTAGTCTGTAGTATTGGTGCTGTACTTTGTGAATCTGAATTGGTGTTTCCGATTCTGTGATCTTTCTAGGGTGGAAATTTTCAAATAATAATGTGTGTTTGTGTTTTCTTTGGTGAAAAGGAAAACGTCAATGTTGTTGTAGAATAACGTTTTAACCTTTCCAATATATGTTGGTTAAAGAATCATTATAGGTTCAGTAATGATTTGTGTAAATAATGCTTCTGCAACGCCAGATGATGTCTAATAGTGGAGAAAAACCAAACATTATTATTATGCTTCTGCGCACAGAAAAACAAACGCCAGATTATTTATGCTTCTGCAACGCAAGACCACATCGAAGACCCTAAAACAAAAGGTGATATGTCTTTCATGATGAATGCATCTCAGTGGGCAGAAGCATAAGAAGTGTTATTAATAATGAATTGTTTGTTTTATCATAAGATATCATGATCGCCAACGCCATCATTGATTATTAGGACATGTATATTAATTTCACACACAATGATTAATAGCGTTACATGCCAAGACACATTATATCAAAGCACTTTCATAGTCTGCACGACTATATCATTAACCCTTCTGAATGTTTGAAAATCAAGTGACAAGATTCATTACAAAACCACACCGTGCACTAATTACAAAACCACACCGTGCACTAACGACCATTGTTTAGTCGTTAGCTGTTGCGAGCTGTAGAGACAAGAGCTCTTCCTCAGGGATCATCTTAATGTGACAATCAGAAGTTGGATAAGACGCGCATAGAAGCGCGTAGCCACGTTCCACCACATCTTCGCTTAGCATCCCGTCGCTCTGATCCACCGTTCCGGTCACGAGTTTCGCCGGACAAGTCATACACACGCCGAGATTGCAGTCGTACGGCACGTCCATCCCCGATTCAAGAGCCTTCGATAAAATAGTCTCGTCCGGTTCAACCTCCAGTTCCGTCGTCTTTCCGTCCTGCTCCACCACCACTTTATACGACCGAGAAACGACTCCTCCGGTGAGATACATCCGGCGAGTTCTTGTCGAGAGACTCACGTTCCGAAACGGGAAGGAGAAGGAGTTGGATATGCAGGGTTTAGGGAGAGAGATTGTAGTGGTTATAGGGAGAGGAAGAGTCGCCATGGGTAACAGAGACAATGACAAAAGGAGATTGTGTTTTGAGTGGGAGAGATGACTGACTATACTTTGTGGTGACAAAAGGAGATAAGGTGCGGAAGATAAAACCGTATTCAACCGGAATAAACCGTCTTAGACCTGATTGAACCGGGAAGCAATTTTGGTTAACAACCACCTGTTTTTTTAATTATATTACTATCTCCCAAAAGCATGTGACACATTTGACCAAAGATAAATTAGAAAAATCCAAAGCATGTGGCGATTCTTAGCTGTAGAAAGTAGGAAAGGAATTGAAAATATAATCAGATCATCTGACGATTTGATTCCATTCCATACGTTCTCTATTCTCTTCAAACATACGTTATTGACTTTTTCTCTCTCTCTCAGGAAAAGGTATCATCATCGTCTTCCTCTTCCCAGTTTTTTTCTTTCTCAATTATGTTTGTATTGATCGGCTAATTGTATCTGATTAAGCTAATCTCGATGTTAGTTCTAGTGGTTTAAGTCATGTTGAGATTTATGTTTGATGATGCGTTTTAGATATTAGCTAGTGGATAGTTACTTAATGTTTTTCTTCTTTGTGAATATAAGCAGTGAAGCTTGAATCACCATGGCCTCTTGTATTGCTAATGATGTCACCGAAGTAAGCTATCTCTCTCTCTCTCTCTATATATATTCATTTATTGAGTTATGTTCCATGATCATGTAATGATTGAATCTGTTTATTTTGAGCAGTTGATTGGGAACACTCCGTTGGTGTATCTGAACAGTGTTGCTGAAGGATGTGTTGGTCGTGTTGCTGCTAAGCTTGAGATGATGGAACCCTGCTCCAGCGTCAAAGACAGGTTTTTTCTATTCTTTTTTTTTCCCAAGTCTCTCTTTATGTTTTTAAGTTTGTCTTTGAAGTCAACTTAGTATTTTTTGTTTTTTTCTTTTGTTGCAGGATTGGTTTTAGCATGATCTCTGATGCAGAGAAAAAGGGTCTGATTAAACCAGGAGAGGTTTGTTTTGGAGATATTTATTCTTTCAAATCACTAATAGTTGGCTTTGGTCCTTATGTTTGACTTTTCTATTGTTTTCTTATTTAGAGTGTGTTGATTGAGCCAACGAGTGGAAACACGGGAGTTGGGTTAGCATTCACGGCGGCTGCCAAGGGATACAAGCTTATTATTACCATGCCAGCTTCAATGAGTGTTGAGAGAAGAATCATTCTCTTAGCTTTTGGTGTTGAGTTGGTTTTGACTGATCCTGCCAAGGGCATGAAAGGCGCTATCGCAAAGGCGGAGGAGATTTTGGCCAAAACACCTAATGGTTACATGCTCCAACAGTTTGAGAACCCTGCTAACCCAAAGGTAACGCCTTCTTATTTTACTAGTGATTTTTGTGAATATGTTTCTGTCTGTTATTGAACTTTGGACTGTCCAATTCCAGATCCACTATGAGACAACTGGACCTGAGATTTGGAAAGGCACTGATGGTAAAATCGATGGCTTTGTTTCTGGGATTGGTACCGGTGGTACCATCACAGGTGCAGGGAAGTATCTTAAGGAACAGAACCCCAACGTTAAGGTGAAAAGCTTCTATCTTTCTCATCCATTTTTTATTTATTTATAATTATACTCTTCAGTCTAAAGTAATTCGATGGCTTTGTTTTCTCCCTTCTGTCAGCTGTATGGAGTGGAACCAATCGAAAGCGCTATTCTATCTGGTGGAAAGCCAGGTGCTTTTTTTGATTCCCTCTCCCCATTTATTACCACGATCATGCATGTTCCTTGTGTGTCTCATCATCTCTTATTCTTTGATTACCAAAGTTACTTAACAATTGATGTTTGATGAAAATGCCAAGGCCCTCACAAGATTCAAGGGATAGGTGCTGGTTTTATACCAAGTGTGTTGGAGGTTAATCTTATAGATGAAGTTGTTCAAGTAAGACTAGTCTCAAAAAAAAAAAAAATTTATTACTGAATCAGAAACTTTCTACAATTCTTACTTGACTTCCCCTCCAATCTTCTCCTGTAACGCTTTCTACAGGTTTCAAGTGATGAATCCATCGACATGGCAAGGCTTCTTGCTCGTAAAGAAGGTCTTCTTGTAAGTAATCCACATCTCACAACAAACAAATTCTTTTACCTTCCCTGATATTTGCTTATTAGATAAGATGAGACCTTTTAAGATTCAACAACTCAAAACAAAACGTGGGCTTCACTAGGAGAGGATCAGTTGTTTGTAGGGCTATCAGGCTCTCATTTTCATAGTGAGAAAAGGTTTCTAACAATAAAATCTATTAAAAAAAATTGTAGGTGGGAATATCATCTGGTGCAGCAGCTGCCGCAGCAATCAAACTTGCAAAGAGGCCAGAAAACGCCGGGAAGCTTTTCGTGGTAAGTTTTTTTGGTATTTTATGTCATCACCACAAAGCTAAAAGTTAAAGAAGCTTTGATACAAATATAAAACCTAAAAAGAAATAAGAAATAAGCAGCAATCGAACTGATGAACTGTTATCTTACAGGCGGTGTTCCCGAGTTTCGGAGAGAGGTACCTGTCGACCGTACTATTCGATGCCACAAGGAAAGAAGCAGAATCCATGACCTTCGAGGCTTGAATAGTCTCCGCTGCAAAAACAACTCTCCATTTCTTTGATTTAGAGACGCCCCAATAATAAAAAAGTATTCTCCTAAAGAGAATGTTCATCCTCTTCTCTCAGTTTCAATGCGTCTTTGTTTTTATTTCTGTATCTTTTGTGTGTGAACAAAACCCAAAACTCTATTTCTTCTTGTGAACGAACCATTTGCTGTTAATAAGTTTTAATTTGCTGTGTGACGTTTTGCTCTCTTTGATTTAATAACCAGATTTAAAAAACGACTATAAACGGTGTGGTATAAGAAATGATAAATAATAAAACACAAATTTAATAAGGTAATGCTCAAAACGGAGTGTGGTTATGATCATGTGCTGCTACACAAATACAATTTGGACGAAATCAGCTGAAAAAGTCTTGAACACCTTTACCGATGAAGACACGATCAGAAAGTTCAGCCAAAAGGAAATTCACGGTTAGCAAAACGACGCTCGAACCGGCGATGACACCAAGCACCACGCCGGTAGTCCCAACCACTTTCTGAAACGCCGGCCACTCAATCTCCCTCACTTCCTCCGCCACTCCACTCAGAAACTCCTTCTTCCCTTCCTCCTCCTCCGCCGCTTTCCTCTGCTCCATCGCCGCTTTTATCTCTGCTCCCAACTCGCTAATCTCCACCTCCTTTTCTCCCTTTCCACTCTCCCCCGGTGACGGAGTCGCCTCCTGCTCCGATTCAGATCCAGCCGTATCTCGGCTCTGCTCGATAGCCTTAGCCACCAGATACGGCGATTTCCTCACGCAAATCATCGCCCGAGTTCGTATCTCAGTGTAAAACGGAGATACACGATGGGTGGAAGGTAGCGAGGCTGTTCTCCGTAACCTTATGTTTATTCCGGTGACCGGCGGCGAGAATTGTGCGGTTACAGACATTTTCTCGATTTTGATTTTTTTTCTTAAATTTTAGAAATGATTTCTCCTTATCTAAAAGATGCAACAGTTACTATAGTAGGCTTGCTACAACTTTGGGCCTTTTTGTAGCCCATTGGCCCAATTAAATATTAAAAAAAATAGAGCGGAGAAATAAATAAATTAGATGGATTGGGATAAAGGATAATATTCCGGCGATGACGACTGAGAAAGTAACCAGAGGAGTGTATCGGCGAAAGCAGAGACGATGAACTTGTGAGTATGTTTAGGATTCAAGGAGAGATAACAAAATAGCAACTCGTTCAAGTATTCTCTATCGGAGACGTCGTCTCTCGTCGGATCTCTAGCTTCCACCATCTCTCTCATCGACCTTCCGAAATCTCTGCACGGATCCGGTGAGTCAATGTGCTTCAATATCGCCGTTCCGTCGCTTAAAAGCTTTGACACGACGGCGTAGTTTTCATCTTCATCTTCTTCATCTTCATCTTCTTCGTCGTCAGCTCTACGCGGAGACGGATGCAATCCACCGCTGAACAAACTGGATCCAATTTCGCCGGATTTTGGAGTGGTCAATGCGGCGGCGACGGAGGTGAATTTATCGTTACGGTGGAGAGGAGAGGAAACAGAGAGGTGGTCGTATAGAGAGTTGAAGTTGTTGATGAAGATTGAGGGAGTGTGATGATGATGATGAGATGGAGGGTTGTGATTGGGTACGACGATCGGGGAAGAAGGAATAGACGGTGATACAACACCGGAGGAGGAGAAGCAGAGGTGTAGCTTCTTCCTTAGAAAAGTAGACATGTTTGGTTTAGGAGGAACGATTAGTTAAGACTTTGCAATGCTTATTAATACATGCAAGAGTTATGTTGTAAGAGGAGGTCACGTAGTGTATGCAATGTCCATAACGTAGCTGGATCCATTTTTTTAATTATTTACAATCTACCATATGTTTAGAACGCGGAATTACACCAAGTCTTTGATGATCATATGCGATTGCATAATATTTTATTCAAAGTTTATCTTCTATCAAAATAATTTACTATATATATATATATATATATATATATATAGTTCTATAAATATATAAAGATGGACTATGTTCAAAATATATAATCCTTTTTATTACTAAAAGATAAGCAAAATGAAAAAGTAATCTTAAATTTGTAATTTATTTACATATACGCACACTACAAGAAAACAGCGGCATACTGAGGAAAAAAATTGTCGGTATGTCGTCGGCATAACGCTATTCCGACGACATACCGACGAAAAAATTCCTCGGAAATAACTCCTCGGAAATTCATCTTTCCTCGGAAATCCCTCGGAAGAAATCCCTCGGAAATTTCCGACGGAATTCCGAGGAAACCCTATTTCCTCGGAATTTCCGAGGACCACAAGTTCGTCGTAAATTCCTCGGAATATTCCGAGGAAGATGTCGTCGGAATATTCCGAGGGATAAACTTCCTCGGAATATTTCCAAAATTAAAAAAAAAAATTATAAA
>NC_027748.1:17277667-17307800 GCF_000695525.1 Brassica oleracea var. oleracea
GTTCCTCGGAATTTCCTCGGAATATTCCGAGGAAATTCCGAGGAACTAGTGTTTGGGGTTTCAAAATCTCAAATGTTTTTTTATAAACGGATCGATCGATGGATTTATGTCCAAAAACGCATCTATCGATCACTAAGATGGACCAAAGCGTAACAATGTGATCGATCGATGGGTATATGTCCAAAAACGCATCGATCGATCACTAGTTCGTCGGAATTTCCTCGGAATTTTCCGACGGATTTATGTTTCCTCGGAATTCCGTCGGTATATTCCGAAGAAATTCCGAGGAAACCCAAATTTTGGGTTTCCTCGGAATTTCCTCGAAAATTCCTCGGGAAATTCCGAGGATTTCATTTTCCGTCGGAATGTCCGTCAGAATACCACTGTTTTCTTGTAGTGGCAATTTTGTTTAGATGTCAGTTTGTTAGCACTCCTCAGCTGTCTTTTTAATCTATCATTTTGTATCTAGAATAATTACAAAGTAATCTATCTTTTTTAATCTTAGGTTGATATCATAATTTTGGCGATACATTTTTGTATGGTTTGGAACTCTTTTTCCGTGAGTTTTTTAATACATGATTATAAGCATTATGTTCTCTCTTCCCTCTGATCTCAAGTAAGGAAAACGAAGAGGATATTTTGAGAAAAAAAAAAGCCTTTTGATCTCAAGTAAAGATGTTGTACGACAAATAAGAAGAAACAAAGAGGGGATTCTGAGAAAAAAAGTCTTGATTCCTCCGTGTATCGCTTCCTCATTGACACGCTTCTGTTGGTTGGAAAGCTCAGAGCGCATTCTGGGTTTTAGCTTTGACGGGTCAGGAGATTCATCCCGATGTATGCAATCGTCCCTTAGCTTCTCTAACATCTGATTGGTATTCTGATTATGCTCATAAACTGTTAGTTAATATGCGCTAGAAAGGTATAAATCTCAGTACTCTTAGCTTTAGGTGTATATAGGAAGCTTCTGTAGTTCAAAAAAATAAAAAGTCTAACTCTAACATCAACGGATCCATTATTGCACTGTTGATTTTCCATGGTCTTTGTAAATTTTCGAGAGAAATGGATGCCTTCTACATTTTGGAAGAGCTAAAAACATAGATTGCAAACTGGATTTTATGGCCTACAGAATCATGGCTGAAGCGTTTGTAGTAACTGGGAATCTGTATGAGAGACATGTTGTCTTAAGGAAGAAGAGAAAGCTTGGAGTAGCACCTAGGAGCAGTGATTACAGAGACTTCATCTTGGATCTGATCTCTGCTAAACGTTTAGCGTAGGCTAAAGAAGAGAAAGCTTGGGCAACTTTGTTGTTTTAAAAAAAAAATTGGTTATGGCTGATAATTTGTTCTTCATATCAAGAACCCATCAACTCTTCTAATCACTAAATGTGCCATAAATTATGGTCCATATCTTTTAGTAGCCCAAAAGTGTGCAAAAAAATATAATAATTTTAGTCTTGAAAACGTAGTAGACTTATGATTAAACATCATATATTATAAATGTTTTCTAAGATAAAGGTTTTCATTAATTTGGATAGAAATAAATTTAGATAGATAAAAACAACTTACAATGCATGTCGAAAATGTATTCTTTAAATTATACACAAAAATGTAAGTAAATTAAGTTATTTTCTTGACACTTTTACCCTGCGCTTTTGTGTGGATGTCTACCTAATGTAGTTAATAACATAATATAATACTTGAGAATTAGTTTGTAACATAACATAACATCATTTTCGTGCTGTTAAAGAAAAATGGCCAGGAGACGAAAAAAATATTTTGAACATTTGATGCAATTGCCACTGCAAGTATTATATGTTTGGTCATTTACAGTTACCCTTAGTGATATCTCCAACTCATTGGTAATTGTTCTTTAAATCTATCTATATATATAAAGTAGAATTCTCTTCTTCCTCCTTAAGCCACGTCACTAAATAGAGAAATCTTGGTGCGACACGTGGCATCTTGAAGTTATAGTTTTCGTAAAGTTTCACGACAGAGCTGGGTCATTCTCTACCAAAATTCTGCAATCATTATTTTGGGCTTTGTATGAAGATTAGATGTAGCCCATATCTGTCATTGTCTTCTCCAAAACTCCATATACGAAGCATCTACAGAATCTTCTCCAACTAATTCTCCCAACCGCCAGTGAAGATCCGAGTGTTTCACAGGTTACGTTAATTTCGATCAAGAGCATATGGAATCCATCGTCACTATTTTCTCGATTGGAGTTCTCAACCCGAAACAAATTCTGGCACCGTTACGCTACTCAAATCGATTCATGCATCGTCATTAACACTAACATTAATACCAATTTCCCACTCATGTCACGATCTCTCATTCAAGAATCCTCTCATTCATTCAACTAGGGAACACGCAGGGTTCTTTTGCTTTGATATAGCTTTAATCGGGGTTACAATGTTTAGCGAAATATTTGACCTTTTTGAGACACTATTTTTATTATATGTTGTTTCTTCAAGCTGTAATCAATTATAGTTTGCAACATCTTTGTTTTTTTTTTTCTTAGAGTGACAAATATTGTTGTGTGCCATGATTAGTTGTATTTCTTGAAGCTCTGCAATCAGTTTAGCCTAGGAAAACCTGTTCTGAAACATTCAACAGCGACACCATAGGGGTCTTTAAAAACTGTTCTGGCTATGGCTCTGCATATTAGGACAATCATAACTCATTTAATATCAGAAAAACGCGTGTATTACAACGTCACTAACACGAACTCTTTGGACAAATAATATGTTGTGTGCAATTGAGATACTACGTCAAACAAAAAGAAATAAAAATAAAAACTTATTAATGTTTCTTTGTTAAAACGATGGAGACGATTTGGTAACTTGTGTCCACTGTTACTACTTGTCTTCTAATACTTGTTTGGGGAAACTTATCATTTACGTTGATCTCCATATGAGAGAAGAGACAGGCAAATCCGCAAGGACACAGTAATAAGCTTAGATCTCATCTCTTCGGGGCAAATAGGACACCCATTCATCTCATCATCACCTTCTTTCTTCTGATCATACTTCTTATTCTTTCTACTGAAATTGTTATGAATTTCTGATGAAGCTTCTTGGTCTCACTTTCACTTGCCTGCTCTTCTCCATAATGCTGAAGAGAAGCAATGTTGTGATCTGTTGACATTAACACAAGCTGTTGAGGCACGATTCCAAAATCACCAACTGGAGTTGCAAAATCTTTTGGTTTATATACTCCTAACAACACCAATTAAGGAATGTGAAGACTTTATGCTCCACATACATAATCAGATTGTGCAAAGAATGAACATATATACCTCTATAAAGTTACCTTCCTGACAGCCCATATCCACCAAACAATTAGCATCATAGAAAAGAAAATAAAAGAGCATTCATTAATCTGTAAACAAATGCATATCACACAATGACTTCAACAGCGACAAAGTAAACTTACCAAAATAGCATGAGTGTGACATATGGTCGTCTTTCTCATTTCATGTGCTTTTGGTTTAGAGCAATGAAGCCTTAAATACCAGGTTTTCATGTGGAAATGTTGAGTTGGTTAGATTACAGAGAACAATGGTTATCATTTTGAAGGGTATTAGTCTTTTAGATTATGAGGCCGTACCTTTTGGTCGGTTCATAGGCTTTGAGAAAATTTGGTGGTGCAAATAGCCAGAGAAGAAGTGTCAGAAGGAAAATAGTAGCAGATACTAAAACTTCTTGGGACAGAGCATTACCATGTCTCCCTCACCGTGTATAGCACAGTTCAAGATTTGTTTCACACCGCGGCTAGCTCCATTAGTGAGAAATATGAGTTCTTGGTCACTGAGATATGAAATTGACAAATAATAACCCTGAGCTGGATTTGCTTTTACAACAAATACATCAGTTGCCTAAAAACAAAACTGAAAGCAATAACCTGGGTATCCATGACGTCATTCAATGAACTCAGCTACCTCTTCTCTAACTCTCGGAAGACCTCTTGAGACACTATAAGCGCCTGATGACACAAAGAGAAAGGAAATAAATTTCATATTATTCCACACTAAATCTATATGCAGATAGCTGGCTAACTAATGAGTTTAGTGTGTAACAATACCCAATCCGCCTGAATTCAAGAAATTAAAATGTTTAGCTCTTGCAATAACATCAGGTGGAAACATCATTCTAACATTTGCGTCATGTAGCAGAGACGGAGCTTAACAAAGCAGAACCACCTGCAACAATTGGTTGTTATCTTTAATATCTAGCAATCGATTATATTAATAATTGATGTTCATAAGCAATTACGTGCAGGTAAAAACATTTTTTTGTGTCATATTAATATTAATGTATTATAGAGAGATACATTTCGTCCAAATTAGTCCTTACATTTATACCTTTTTGCCTTCTTTTTAAAGCTTAGAATCTCAGAGGATGAGATAAAGCTCACCACTTACGGCATACTGATACTTCTTCATGTTTACATTCATAAATCGTACTTGAGAACCATTTATTTCCACACCTTATAGCAATCGCTACCTCACTAACCGTATTGAAACAAAAAAAACTATTTTTTTGTGAGAACCCATGGACTCACATCAGCAGTTCAAACATAGAGCCAGACAGAATCAAAATGAATCAACATCAAAACTAAAAAGTCACGGCTTTTCAATTGAAAAAGAAAACTGATCCAAACGAAATCGCAATTAATCAGCACATACCTTCAAAAACTCAATCTTGTGATCCCTACATATCCACACCAGCAGAAGAACTATTACCAAAAACAAAACAATGAATGAGATGAGGTTGTTTCTGCTGGGATTTCAACTATATATATAGTGGTTTGTGTGTAGGTTATGAAGCGTTTGAGAAGATGGCATAATGAATGAATCGGGAAGAGTGAAATTATTCAAGAGATCACAATAACCTTAATCACAGATGAACTTAGATCTTAACGCTTCATATTTGTAAGGTTTTTGAGAAAACACCAATAAACTTGAGAGGAAGAGGAAGAGGAAGGGATTTTGTGTTTGATACAGAGTGCGGAAATTATATACTGAATTTCAATACTGAAAAGTCGCAGAACACACATTTAAAGAACGGGATACATACATCACACATTAAAGTCCACTCATACTTAAAAAACAAATTAAATGTGGGGGCCATAATAATGTTGATCTGGACATGCTTAGAAGAGAGGAAAAACTGTATCATTATAATATAGACTAGGTCCGTGTCCGCGCCACGCGCGGATTATGTTTAATATATGTTGTGTGATATATTATTTCTCTCTAAATTATGTTTAAAGTAAAATAATGTTGCAACAAAAACAACCATAAAATGTTTGACAAAGAAAATAGGCTTGGTATAGTAAATAGTTGTCTTCTTTGTTTAGTTTAGTTGATTAATTATATTTATATTGAATAAAACTGAAATGTTCAACATTGTCTTCAATTTTTTTTTGTCATCAATTTAAAATACTAACTTGGTTTAGTTTATTCTTCATTCACAAGCTTTTGATAATGCCAGTTATGGTGTTGGAATAAAATGGTATTGTTGGTTGTTGAATCGAACAATAATTTGTGTGAAATTATATAAAGAAGATGATTAGATTTTTGTTTTTACCTTTATCTTTTTGGATTAATTCTTATTATCAAGGCGATCTAACATTACTGATCAGTCATGTTATGTAATTTGTCTAAAATGATTAGTCATATCATCATGTTATGTAATCTGTTCGTCCTTCTTTACTTTAATTTTAGGTTTTTATACTGCGTTTGAGTTATTGTATTTCTAAGATATATATAAGCATCAAACAAATGAGATTTTCTTCCGCACTACGTGAAGCTTGTATATTTTAAACTAATTATATTTCAATTTTTAGAAGTGTTATTTACAGTGTTGTATGATCTTTTGTAACAAATTGTGCAAAACCATTGTTATAATGGCAGCTTCGAGCTTCTAACTTGACTTTTTCAAGGATTAAGATTCTCTCCAACGTATAAAAAGATCTCATAAGGTGGTTACTTCCGTTTACAGGAGAAACTCAAATCTTAAATTTGTAACAATAAAACAATTCTATAGATATTGGTTAAAGAGCCAGTCGAATACAATTAATTCACTAAGTGTAGTCATTTTCTGTAGCCTCAGCGAATATATATTATTGTCTTAACAGTAACCTCTTAATCTGATGAAACAACATAAAGAAACATTTCAAAGTTATTTGACCTGAGGACCAATAGACAAAAATCTGTATGCACTTTTTCTAGTCTATTAATGCAACTAAAAGTATATAGGGAGATCTCACTACTTCAGAGAAAACTTTCATAAGCTTTGAAACTTCATAGAATTGCATTTGAACTTTGTACATCTGCTCTAGCTCTAGCTTGCTGCTGCAGAACGTATTCAGAAATGGAGTCCATTTGTTAGTAACCCATATCCAACCATTAAAGCACTATATAACAGATACATTTTGATGAAAGTAAAAAACCCACAACTTAAATATCAAAGGGGCACCATTGGCAAAAAAAAATGTCACCTTTCAATGGTAGGATGACCCTTGTAAAGCATGGGTCGTTGAAAGCAGTCCTCTCATTGTGCTTGAGAGAAGTAATATCACTCAAAAAAATAATGCATTGTTAACTCATGGAAAGTAAATGGAGATATACGTGAGTTCATGTGGCTCGTGGCTCCACCACGCTAATTATTGTGTAATACTTCAAATAGTCAGGAGAGGACAACATAGATCAATACAAAACAGCACTCTACTTGTTTCCATATAGAGTATCATATCAAGACTTGAGTCAAGTGGTGACAATCTGAACTAAATCTTAGAAGAAAACATTTAAGAGCAAGAATTACTTGAATGATATTCGCTCCTTTTGCGTGTGCTTCTCTGTCCAGCCTGGAGAAAACAAAACTTTCAGTGCAGCAACGTTAGGGGAGATATCCTCGGAGCAGGCGAACTGATGAGAGTAAACAACCACTTCTCGCCTTCTTCCTTCTGGGGACTTGAATCTTACATGACAAAAATTATTGGTTTACAGAGTTGATTTCACATGATATGAGTAACTGGAACTGAATCTTAAAGAAGAAACTATTCGTTTTATCCATGTTCATCTCAAGGCCAATTCGACTGCCCCTTTCGTGCTTCTTAGATATGAATTAACCGGAGTCGCAGCTCCGCCTCTCCCAAGCCATGGGCAACATGGTCGAAGAACTGATCGATAAGGGCCTTGCCGGTGGATTTCGTCATCTTCGTAGCTGATATATAAGCTGTGAAGCTGAGGGAATCGTAAAAGTTGCATGCTTCTCGGGTTGTTGAAGTAATGAATTGAGTATTAAGAGCCGTATTTATGAGACACAACCATTGAAGTTGAGAATCGTAGGAGATGATGACTGCTGATATTCTCCGGTCAGAATAAAGAAAACGAAGCGAAGAAGTCAGGATCTAGGTGGTGATAAGTTAGGTAGATATTTTGGGCCACTAAAGTCGACAATCTTTGCAAATGAGCTGTTTATCTTATTCGTCTGAGGTCCAGCAGCTCAACATCCACGATGACATGGCAAAATGATTGGTTCTAAATATTTTGTCCTACGTGGCATCCCTAAAAAAACTTCAAATTAGTTGCTTTTATATAGTAGAGATTGTGTGAATCCATTACTATAATATGTAAGTTTCCTTTCTAAAAATTCATCAGTTCATTCCTTTTAATCAATTTCGTCTTAAATCTCAGTGCTAGGTGATTTGAAGGCCGGCCGCTCCACCGTTCTCCTGAGATTCTGGGAGGCTCGCATTGTAAACAAATTCGGCGAGTTTATAGGTGTTAACATGCAGAGTTTATATCTTCCCGAACTATAGAAAACGTGTGTAAGTCAAAGCGATACAAAGGTCCGATCACTTTCTTCCTTCTCGCTTTCATGGTTCTGTTTCTTGAAATTATAACGTTACTGAGCTGGGAAGATGTGTGTACTTCTGTACACACCGTCAATGGTTTAGGACCCTTATGAATAAAGCCTAAATCTTTGCTTATATTGTTGAATCAAATGATGATTGTTTGCTAAATTGTTATTGCAGTTACCTTTCTAAGACAAAGAAGAAAGGAAGGGAGGGAGCACATGGATGGTAATGTTAATTGAATCAGAGAGTCTATCGAAAAATATAATTCTATCAAATTCAAGGAGTTCAGACAACAGTTTAGACACCATGGAAGACTGTTTCTTTGTTTTTTTTTTCGTAACTATGAGTAGATGGGTGTTGGTTGGAAGTAACTGAGATTAATATATGTTTCATTGAATTGTTGATTTGTAGTTTGGTACTTCTTATTGGTTCAGCTTCTTCCTAGGCAAACAAAGTGATGCAGGCCTCTCTTGGTCGTTCTGCTTCTGATGATATTGGTCCTGCTTAAAGGCTATATTCTGCTTCTTAGAATAGTTGTTTTATATTAAATGGTCTTTTCTCGCCAGTTGCGCTTTTACATATGATTTGGAATTTTTTTCCAGTTGCTTCATATTGATGCTGGACTTCTTATTACAGATATGCAAAAGGAAAAGGTTGAAAGGTATTTCTTTCTCGAAATCCTCTTTTTCACCTATCTTTCTTTGGTGGAAACAACAGTGAAAGCTTAAACTGTTTCCATCTTATTCCTGGCTTTCCTGTATCTTTGGTCTAACTGTTTTGAATACATCTTCTTATTATCATTGCAGCTCATTTTACGCTTATGAAGATTCTGGATTTTTAAGGACTGAAAGCACTCCAGTAGAAACGGTTTGTGATTCAACTATTGCCAACTTGATAAACAAACAAGATTGACTGTGTTTATCTTCATTACTGATCAATTCTGTTTTCGTAAAATTGATTGAACAGGTTGAACTGAAGGAAGAGTCTCTATAACAGTTTACACAAGAGATGGAATCCTTTCTAAGGACGCATGGTATGCATGTTTGGCTCACCAAAGGTGTTATCTTGCCACTTTTAGTTTCATCTCCATCTCTCTCTCTATCACAATATTAATTTCTTTTGTTGATTCATTCATTACATACTACGCATAATCGTCATGTATTTTGGTAAATAATGATATCTCTATTCTAAAGGCCTTTCTTTTTGTATGTTTTTAAACATTGAATTTTTCGATGATGTTATTATATTTAAAAAAATTATTCGGCGAACAAATTTGAGTTGGCATATAATTTTTCCAACATGATATATATTATTTTGAATAAATCTAAAATACTTAATAAAAAAGTAAACTGTTTACTTCAAAACTCAATTGTTGAAATAAAAAAGATTAAATATATACATAATACAACCATTATAAAAAAACAAATACAAAAACAAGGAGTAGAATAAAAAAAAACAATGACAACTCTGATAACCAAACAACAATATTATTTTCTGGACAATCTAATCAGTTTCGATATTATGTGTATCTGATATATATGTCAAATAAATATGTGTACCTTCTAAATAGTAACGAGTAGTATGATATTTTTATACTATCTACTATCTAACTCATAAAAAAAAAAATAATAAAAAGTGCAACGGTTATTTTATTTTTGGTATTAACTAAATCAATATGTTTAAAAGAAAATGTATAAGAGAAACTAAAGTATATTCAAAAACAAAAGTATAAAAGGTAGAAATAATTCATAATTTATAAGTTGTATTTCAACTACGTCTTGAATCAATTAATGTAATTTACTTACAGAATAAAATTAGGTAGAATAAGTATTGAGTAAATGTAAAATAATGATATCAACATAAGAATTTATTTATACTAAACAAGCTTATTAACTTTTAGAACAAAAAAGCTTATTTCAAAAAAATTAACAAAATAGTCAAATATAAAATTACTTTCAGTTTAAACTGAATATTATAAAAATATTTACCAGTTAATTTTTTCATTCACTTCTATGTTTCCCCATGATATTGCTAAAAAAATTCTTCTATATTTAGAAAAAAAAATATCATTCCTTAATATGATTTTTGATTTTTTATAGTTATAATTCTTTTACACAAGATGCTTACTTACATTAAAATTAAAGGCCCAAAAGACTTAATGGATTACAACCGGATATATACTCCTAGACGATACACAAATAACACCAAACGTTATAGTTATAACAGTATTTTCTTAGATAAATATAAATGATTTACACAAAACAGAAATACAATTTTTTGGTTTACTTAAAAAGTTATTTAAGTAATGTATGTTTTATGTAATAAATGATTAATTTAAATAAATATTATAAATTTATGAAAATAAATTGAGTTAATTTAACTTTATAACTAAAATTTAATATTTGTAAAGTCAAACTAGAGTATATAAAAAATAATAGTTTGAAGGAAAAAATACATTGAAAAGAAACAATATATTCTAAAAATTTTCTATAAAAGAAAAAAAAATAGAAAATGCATTTGAGATGGACTTTAACTCGATATTCAGATGTTTTTACACAATAATACACCCTCCATGATTTACAACTTCTTATGCTTTGATTGGCATAGCAGATGATAAAGTAGTAGCAGTTAGAGGCGGACGTACGTTACGACTAACGGGGTCATGTGTCCCCTACTAAATCTTGATTTTCTTTAAGCAATTGTATTACAGCAAGCTCAACTTCTATAAAGGTGCCCCCTACTAACTCAAACCTTAGCTTGATGTCTCCGACTAATGCCTCTTCTAGATCCGCCCCTGGTAGCAGTATGCTATAAAAACACTATGGTACAAAAGCTGTATGCTTTTGTTAAACTGTTTAATATGATGACTGGTAGAGCAGTATGAATATGATATTTAAAATTATTATAAAAATTAGTATATAATATATAATATATTTATTTTAATGAATATATTTCTAATATTTATATATAAATATATTAACATATAATATTAAAAAGATATTTAATTAATTTATTTTATTTAATAATTTAAAAATTATTTTTATATCGGAAAATATTATTTTAAAATAAGTTTTACAATTAAAATATCTATTTTTAAAAATTATATTTCACATTGAAAATATAATTAAATTATATAAATTAAATTATATTTTAAATGTGAAATACTTAAAAAAAATATTTTATTGTAAATTAATTTTAGAAATCAAAATTTATTTTCTGAATATAAAAATAATTTTATGATATTATTAAATAAAATAAATGAATTAATTTTATATTTTCCTTAATTTTATAATTGTAAATGTAAATGTTTTTCAGAGAGCATTAACGGCGTCGACTTCATCCCGGGCTGCATCTTCATTACATAAATTCTCTCCATCACCCGTATTCCTCTCCGTCACCGGCAACGTCTCCAACTGTTATCGGTAAGTTTCCTCTTCTTTGGATATTCGTAAAATAGTTAAGGCTTGGACTGGATTTGTATTTATGGTGATCAAAATTCAGAATTGGCTTCTTACATTTTTTTTTTGTTCGAAATGTAAGATCAGTAAATATCCATTGTACATTAGATGTTCGACTAAATGTCTGAGTGAATATCTAATTGTGTTGGTTACTCATTTACTCATCAGATGCTCACTGCGTCGACGGTTTCCTCAACCGCTGTCCAAGACTTACTCTCAAAGTGCAAAACATTCGGACACATCAAGCAACTCCACGCCCACATCCTCCGTACAGTGTCCGGCCATCGCCGCAACACCTTTCTCTTCAACCTCTCCTCTTCTTCTTCCTCAATCAATCTCAACTACTCTCTCTCCCTCTTCACATCTATCCCCTCTCCCCCGGAACCCTTCCTCTTCAATCTCCTTCTCCGGAACCTCTCTCGTTCCGATGAACCTAGAGCCACGATCCTCTTCTACCAGAGGATCAGACACGCCGGCGGTCGCCTCGATCAATTCAGTTTCACTCCGATTCTTAAAGCAGCCGCCAAAGTCTCCGCCTTGTTCGAGGGTACAGAGCTTCACGGCCTTGCCTTGAAGTTAGCTACGCTTTCCGACCCGTTCGTAAAGACTGCTGTTATGGATATGTACGCGTGTTGCGGCAAAATCGTCGAGGCCCGTAAGGTGTTCGACGAAATGCCCCAGAGAGATGTTGTTACGTGGAATACTATGATTGAGAGGTTAGGAATCATATTCTTCAGTGTTTCTTATCTTTTGTCTTTTAAAGAAGGTGTTTACTTTAAGCTTGTTTGCAGGTATTGCCGATGTGGATTTTTAGAAGAAGCTTTCAAGCTTTTTGAGGAGATGAAGTGTTCTAATGTTATGCCTGATGAGATGATTCTCTGTAACATTGTCTCCGCATGTGCTCGTTCTGGGAATACGAGATATAACAGCCCGATTTACGAGTTTTTGAAAGAGAATGACGTTAGGATGGACGCTCATTTGCTTACTGCTCTTGTAACCATGTATGCTGGAGCAGGCTGTATGGATATAGCAAGGGAGTTTTATATGAAGATGTCGGTGAGAAGCTTGTTTGTTTCAACCGCCATGGTTTCTGGGTTTGCAAAAGCTCGGAGGCTCGATGATGCACGGGATATATTTGACCGAATGGAGAAGAAAGACTTGGTGTGTTGGACGACGATGATCTCAGCTTACGCTGAGAGTGATCATCCTGAAGAAGCTTTAAGAGTTTTCGATGAAATGCGTCGCTATGGGACAGAGCCTGATGAGATTGCAATGGGGAGTGTTGTATCAGCTTGTGCGAGCCTCGGTGTTCTGGAAAAAGCGAAATGGGTTCACGAGTACACTCATCGTAACGGGTTTGAGTCCTCTTTGACGGTAAACAATGCTCTCATTAACATGTATGCGAAATGTGGAAGTTTGGATGCAGCGAGAGGTGTGTTCGAGGAGATGCCAACGAAGAATGTAGTGTCATGGAGCTCTATGATCAACGCCTTTTCTATGCACGGGGAAGCCAATGATGCGCTTGCCTTATTTGCCAGAATGAAACAGGAAAATGTCGAGCCCAACGATGTTACTTTTGTAGGAGTGCTATATGGTTGTAGCCACTCAGGGTTAGTGGAAGAAGGCAATAAGATCCTTGCATCGATGACTGATGAATACAACATTACTCCTAAGCTCGAGCATTATGGATGCATGGTGGATCTCTTTGGCCGTGCTAATCGTTTACCAGAAGCTCTTGAGGTTATAGAATCAATGCCAATGGCGCCTAACGTATTCATATGGGGATCATTGATGTCAGCTTGTAGAGTTCACGGAGAGCTTGAGTTAGGCGAGTTTGCAGCCAAACGCGTCCTCGAGCTGGAACCTGATCATGACGGGGCGCTTGTGTTAATGTCGAATATCTATGCGAGAGAAGAGAGATGGGACGATGTGAGGAAGGTAAGGCGAGGAATGGAAGAAAAGAATGTGTTCAAGGAGAAAGGTGTTAGCCGGATTGACTTAAACGGGGAATCACACGAGTTTCTCATTGGTGACAAAAGGCATAAGCAATCAGATGAGATTTCTGCGAAGCTAAAAGAGGTTGTAAGTGAACTGAAGCTGGCGGGTTGTATTCCAGACTATGGTAGTGTTTTGGTGGATGTATAGGATTAGGAGGAAGAAAAGAAGATTTTGATTCTATGTCGTTGCAAAAGGCTCGCGCTCTAGTTCAGTTTGATGCATAGGGAGTGAGAAGAAGAGAAAGGCTTGAGCGTAATTATTCGGATAGTGAAGGATTGTCACAAGTTCTTCAAGATTGGTCTCTAAAGTGTATGAACGGGAGATTATAACGAGAGATCAAACTAGGTTTCACGGTTATAAAGACCGCTTGTGTTCTTGCAGAGAATGGATTCTGGTGATGGGCAATAATCTCATAAGTTCTCTGTTCTATTTGGAACAAAACAATATATTAATTTCTTTTTTTGTGTATATAATTCTAGAGAATTTGCACTAGATAGCAAAGATTAAACACAAATAGTAAGGTGATTGGTCGTGACTTGCGAGTCTTGTGAAATAGGAAATGTATTTAGCTTTAGAGAAATTTGACTCTATAGCCATTAAAAAAAACTAAATTAAAAAACTAACCTTTTCTCTCTTCCTTTTTCTTTTTATATATCTCTGACACATGGTTAGAATTTTAATTTTAGTGTTTTTGGTTATTTCACCAATTCTCTCTTAGCTTTAACTCTTATTACAACCATAAAATTTTAATTTGAGAGATTTAGGGAAATACTCCAAATGAAAATCCAAATTAGAAACTTATCCATGATGTGATAATAAAAGTCAAAGTCTTGCAATTGCGGTTAGATACTTACCGTTTTGCCCTTGGAAGCTTGAGCAGAGAGAGTACAATGACGTGGGGGCTTCAAATTTTATCAGAGATCACATAGGTTCCTATTGAACCATAGATCTGACACTAGGCAATTCTCCACCACCCATATTTTTTTAATCGGGTTTGCCGATGGAATTTAGAGAGTATTTTCCTTTTGAACCATAGAAACTAATTTACTCAAAATTAGTATATAATACATGTACATTTTATGTAAAGATAGATATAGATGATAAACATAATTCAGCAAATTTTTAATATTTATTATTTTCCAAAAATAATAATTTTTGTTAGCTGATACTCCCTCCGTTCCTTAATAATAGACTTTCTAGAAAAAACGTTTGTTTCAGAAAGATGTATTTTTTGTGTTTTCTATGAAAAAATTGTAAACTTCAAGAAAATTAATTGTCTTTATTGAATTACTATTGGTTAAAAGTTATTGAAAATTGAAAATTACAGAAAACGATACATTTATTATGGTAGTTTAATGTGTTTTCTTAATATGTGTGAAAATTACAGAAAACAATACATTTATTATGTAGTTTGCCATATAGTTTTGTTAGCGGCTAAATATATTTTTAACATGTTACAAATTTTGTCAACATGTAATACTATTTTTACATGTTACGAATTTTGTTATCAAGTTATATTTCTTTATAAAGCGTTAAACAAATAGTTAACTTAATAATAGACTATATACTTTAGTATTATTTATCAATTTACTAAATTATTTAACGGATAAAACATAAAGTTAACCAACTAATATTATAGTTAACAGAAAAAAAAAATTACCATGTTATATTACAAGTTAGCATGTTAACAATAATAGTATCGTATAAAAACTGAATCTACTTTATATATGCTTTAACGTGGTAACATAAATGTTATATGTTTCATATAGGAGAACATAAACAATGATAGAGATAAAAAAAATACTTATAACCAGATGTAAATACACAAATAGGAATTATCGGAGAAGACAATTACGGTTACTGGGCCGAGTAACCGAAAGAACATAAGCGCCTCGACAACAAAAGCAATACACAAACTACCCGACTGAAGAAAATGACCGAGAGGGAGGCTTAAAAAAATACTTAAAAGTGTTTTCACCAATCTCTTCAAGATTTGTTTTTCTAAATTCATAGAATGATAGAATATATAAGTTTATTCATCTATTAATCAACGGTCGGATTGGTCGATCTAGTAATCGGTGACTTGGAAGATGTTTCTGGTTCGCTTTCTAGATTCAGGTTCAATAACATTGCATGTCACTATTTGTGTGTCAAACGGTACTCCAGTATTTTTGTTTATATTTTAAAGTTATAATTAACAATATCTGAATAGTTTTTTGAGTGTTATGATTTTATATTTTATAATATTGTACATTAGCCAACACTATAAAAGCGAAGAAAATAACGAGGGAAAAAGATGTGTAAACGCAACTACGTGGTTTTAGATCTTCCAAACTTCTTGGACTTCGCCGGCAACAACTCACCGGACCTCCTACGTAGCATCTGCCTCATGCCGTCTGCAACGAGTTCTGCCGGGTTGGCTTTAAACTTACTACAAAACGAAACGTGGGCGTTGACAGCTTCCTCCACTGTCGTCATCTTCCGATCACGGCTGAATTCGTCACTCACCGCCTCGGAGCAAAGCCCACAAAGCCATTTTCCGGAAAAATTAGCTTTGACCTTATTAATGTAGTTTTGTGTACAATCTTCCGTTAAGCCGCAACACTCGCACGCCACCGATTTGATCTCCATTTCTGACCAATCTATGGCTCCAAAACTGTTATGCAGTAACTTATATTTTAAAAGATGAAAGAATGATAAAAAATTTAACAGTTTTTGAATATATGATTCTCTAATCTTGAGGATAGATTGACGATGGAATGCTTTGTGGATATGTGAATATTGAACACAAACGCTTATTGTCAGTTATATAGACATTATAATATACATGTTTGCATGGTGGGGTTTGTATGTTGGCCCTAACTTGGGAACATTAATATTATATTCTAGAAAAGTTGAGAACAAGAGGAAATGCATTATCACACCTTGGAGTTATATTATCTTTGAATATTGAAACATAAGTTAGTTAATAACACGTCAAAACGTTAGTTAATTACAACAATCCAATTTCAATTAAAGCACCACATAATTCCTCGATTTCGAGGTTTATATATACGGTGGACCAACTAACTTATAGGTTATGACAATTGGCAGATATGTTTGAGGTGTTTTAGTCCACGTGGAAGTAAATGATTATTGCGAGAGTACCAAAAGTTTTATGTAAGTAAATGATGATTTGAAAGAAATAAGATTAGGGAGGACAAAGATCAGATGCAATAACTACCGCTCCATGTTCTAAGGGACATGGGATTCTCATTTGTGGAAATGGAGGCAAAGGTGGCCGGGCTCAGGGCTCCACTCTTCAATTATTTGATCTTCATATGTTGCTCGTATCAATAAATAGTCGAAACTTTCAAATAAAGTTATGAATTCATAATATGTGGGTTGTGGTCTAGTGACATGTTCAACGATCCAGTAAAGTGGTTGTGTTGTTCTAAAACCTTCTAGTTTGAGTCCCACCTGGGAAGGATCTGCAGTGTAATGGTGGCCTGAAAAAACTGAAACTCAAATCAACACCCTAGGAAGGTGTACACCGTTTAGGTTCTCAGAAGTTGGACCGACTTTACTGGTCGAGGATCAATACTCGCAAGATCTATTATATATCAAATATTATAGGTTTTGTAGATATTGCAGAATCACTAGACTTTAAGCATCAGTCTGAAATGTTTGGCATGGCGCATGTGCATGAGTGAAATTTTCTCGACGCAGATTATGTCGACATCAGTTCAAAATGGGAATTTTATGGGCAGACAAGCTTTGATTATAAATTTATAATGAATAAGTAGGTGTTAGTTAATTTCCGTTACCATTTTTGTTTTGGCCTCTCTAGCCAGACGTTTGTTTGACTCTTGCCACTAACTATCGTCAAGATTTCTGCCATATATAAATGTGCGTCTATAACTTCGTCATCATGGATATCTATTCGTAGCATTATAGTTATCATCACATGGGAAAAATGGGTTAGGTTGAAAAAGTATTATAGTTATAGAAGTCTCTCGGCGCTACACCTGGAACTCAATGGACTCTTTTGAAGAAATAACATGTCTAAAAGAGAGGCATATCCTATATGCCAAATTTAAGAAGAATTATTCACATCTGATGATAACATATCATGTGATAAATGTGGCTGACAAATCTGGGGATTAATTTGGTACTCGTTCAGAAATTTTGAGGATTTTAGTTTTGCTTTACATTTTTCACAAGTCCAATGTCTACCTGCAGCACCTTTCAAATAGTACAAGCACACGATTACCTTTTCCCATATAGGTCTGCTCTACGGAGCATCAGCCATACTATATAAACATGATGTAGTGTGTGTGGGTTTATTTAAAAATAAATTAGAAAAAATAATTCACCTACACGAATTATACACCATTAAATGATCACACATCTAGACAAAAGTACTTTATCAAAAGTTACATGAACTATATGATTTACATGACAATATCCCTGAACTATTATTTGTTATGTTGTTAATACCATCAACATTGTTCTAATAGCTAAAAATGTGCGTCTCAAATCCAACAACTTCTAATGATGTTTTAACATATTCATATGTTCTCAGTTGTATAACATGGGTTTTGAATGCTTAACCTATGTATTTATTTTGTTTCTGATCTTTGTATATGTATTATAATTTATTTCTAAGAGTTTGATTGATGTGTGTTCAAAAAAAAAAGAGTTTGATTGATGAAATTCTCATCAAATATTGTTAGATTTGAAATCCGACACCTTTTAGTTATCATCATAGTGTTTATGGTGTTAGTCACATAACAGAAAATACTTAAAAGATATTGTTATGTCATATTTTTTATGTAGTTTTTGATACATTACTTTTTGTCTACATGTATAGCCATGTAGTGGCATATAGTTCGTGTAGTTGATAATATTTTTTTACAGTAACTTACCATCATTAATGTATTTTAGTCAATTTATTACTTTATGTTAAATTGAAAATATTTTTTTGATCTTAAAAACAGACATGCAAATTTTGAAATAGCGAGATTAATTGGATTTGATCATTTATACTTTTAACTTCAAAACACTTATCCATCAAATTAAAATGTGGATTTTGAAATTTAATAATGAATATTTAAATAAATTATATTATATTTCATTTCGAACAAAAAGTTATACTATATTACAACTACTATTTATAAATCAAGTTATTTTGATAAAGTTTTAAAACCTCTAGTCTAATAAAACATTTAATATATTCAAAATTTAATAACTAACCAAAAACCTCTATCTTCTTTTATCTTATCTATGTGCATAAAATATGATTATTTTTTGTTTAGTAAGTATAAAGATTTGAATCAGAATTCTCTTTATATTTAATAAAATTAGAAAGAGACAATATTAAAAAAAAATGATTGTTAGTTACACGAACGATACACCACCGCATGGCTACAAATATGAACAAAAGAAATTTAGCAAAAGCTACACGAAGTATATGATTAACATGACAACATCCATGAAATATTATGTGTTATATTGCTAACACCACAACCATCATTCCGAAAGCTAAAAAGTGTGTTGGATTTGGAACTCAACAACATCTGATAAGAATTCCATCAGTTAAACTATTAGAAATGGATTATGACACACATAAAACAATCAAAAATAAAATAAATACATAGATCAAACATTCAAATGCATGTTATACAACTAAAACATGTGAAAATATTTAAATAATCGTTCAAGACTTCACGCCTTAAAAGAACATGTATATCCTCCATACATGAACTAAAATTCGCATAAGGTAAACGAGAGTACGTCTGTTCGTTCATTTTTTTTGGTTCAGTTCAGGTTTGGTTTTAGTTTTTTTTTTCGTTCCTAGAAATATAGAAATTATTTAAGAAATTTGGTTTGGTTTTGGTTTAGTTATATTTTTTTGGTTCGGTTCGTATAACAAAGTTCAAAACTTGCTAATATACAATAAAATTTATGTTCCAAGTCAGTTCTGGTTTGGCTACGTTTTTCGATAATTTTGGATAGCTCGGGTAAAATAACAGATTTTCAGTTTTTCGAATTAAATATCGGATATTTTAGATAAATTTAAATATTTCAGATAAAAGTTATTTGGGTATTTCGGTTCTTCCGGTTAATATGAATAATTTTAAATACTTCAGATAAAAATATACGGATAAATCTGTTTTTTGGATAGTTCCATTTATAAGTAGTAATTTAAAATTATTTGGTAATATTGAAAACTAAATATAAATAATACTTTGAGGTATATAAATTTTATTTGGGATATTCATGTACCCATTTGCTCGGTTTCGATTGTTCAGTTCTAGATATATAGGAACTGCTCGGTTATTTTCGAACATCAGTTCGGTTTTGGATTTGATTTTTTGGTTGGGTTTTCGGTTCATATGCCCATGCCTATACGAGAGTGTTCTATATTTCAAATAGTGTCCTAGAAAGTAATATTTATTGCATAAATCAAACAGATACAATACACTCTTTGTAGCTACAAACCAATATCACCAAGAAAGTAGAGACTTTATAGAGCACAAAATACATCACCCAACACCATAATACACTGAGATTCAGTAGAGATTAATAAACAATATGTTCTTCAAAGAGGCCAATAGCTTTATGGATTTAAAAAGTCAGTATCTGGAGTAGTTTATGATGTAGGAAACCGCAGATAGGACGGCGAGAAGAGAGAATGAGACCTTGATGGAACTCCCACGAGATGATGACCTATGTCCTGGAACTGTTTTTGATCCATTTCCATGTTCTGTTCGTCAAAAATAAGTTAAAACTAGGTGTTTTGCTCGCACATGCGAGCATAATCATTTTACTAATAGTTATTAATATATGTATTATGATTTAAACATGAGGATAACTTATTCTTAATCATTTAGTTTTCTTCGATTTTTATTTCAGTCTACGTCTCCCTAACACAAAAAAAACTATAAAAGTATGAGATTTTAAGAGCATAATTACATATCAAATATTCTACACAATAAAGTAAATTAAGAATGTGAATTTTTGGTCTCTCTTAATCTACTTTGTATTTTTGAATCAGAAACATGTATTAAATTACCAGAAAAAACACTAAAACACACAAAATCCAAGCAAGAACAAAATAAAAAAAAGTAAATAATAATTAAAATTCGATGATAATTTAGAAGAAAACTTTTTTCTTTTAAACGAATTGAGAAAATGACAATATTTCATTGGTTTATTTGATTAATATATACATTGACTTCTCTTAATATTTCATAAGTTTACTTTTAATAAAAGAAAAAATAGATAATGTATACATTGATAGTTTTATTATTAAAGTTAAATTATGGTTAATTATATAATGATAAATCTAATTATTAATTAAAAATATATCTATTTTAGCCGTTTCATAACATGATTATATATGCAACTCTCTAAACTTAATATCAAAGCATAGTTTTCTTATAGATTAAACAATAATTAAACATACACGGAAAATAACTACAGAAGTAATTCAGAATATTTAATTCATAATTCCAAACTCCATGTAACAAAACTGACTTGCTCTTAGTCTTTCAAACGCAAAGAAAGAAAAAAAATATAGAATTCCAACTAAAAAAAACAAATATCAAAAGTACATAAATATATATGTCAAAAACTATAATCGAGACAATTTAGAATGAATGAGAAAAATGAAACTATAGAATTTTAAAACATCTTACATCATACGAAAATAAGAATTGGTCCTAACTTGTATAAAATTATTATAATTGTAATTCCAGTTTGAAAATTTGAAATAGTTTTATATTATTTAAATTAATAAATTAATGATTTATGCTAAAAACTAATAAGAATCTCGTGAAAGTTAAAATAATTATAATCATATTCCAATTAGAAATTTCGAAATATTTATATTATTCAAATTAATGAATTAATTAGAAAGTTTAAAATATTTATATTATCTAAATTAAGAAATTGATTATTTAATCTAAAAACTAATAAGAATATGACAAATAAGCAAAATTAGCTAAAATCATGGAGAATGTGACAAATCTGCAAAATCACTTCATATATAATAGTATATATTATAGGTTCCACAAAGGTTATCAAAAACCAATAATTCTTTAGTTTTATGTGCAAGTTATCCCTATACCTGAAGTGTTGGATGGTCCTGTAGGCGATTTAACAGAAGAATCATCTAAAAAATAACAACCTCTTGATGCGTGAGAGACAAAAAATGATCAGTCTAATAGAAAATGATCCCCTCAAAACAGAGGTTATTCTTACCGTTGCAGCGACTAACAGGAGGAGTTTGAACATTACAAGCTTTAGGCAAAGCAAGAGCCTGTGTTTTATTAAAATTGATCCCAAGATGAGGGCCTCCACCTTTGAGAACTTCACACAAACACTCACCAGAAGACCTGATAACATGAGCCAACTGACTGCAGCATTGTTGAGAAGGAGAAGAAGAGTTTCCGGTGATGTAGCCGAGACATGGCGCCATACTAATTAGCACATCTGTGCAGCTCGATTGAGCAGAAACCGTGGACATCACCGCCATTGAAACTGTAAGAAACAGTAAACACATTCCAGGTTTCATATTTTTTCTTGTGTCAAAATTTTGTTTAATTGGGTGTTTGAGTTTTAATGGTTTGTGTTTGGAGTGTTTGAGAGCAACTAAAAATAAATAAGGAACTCATGCCGTAGAAAAAGACGAAATTAAGGAAGTGGCTTAATCTGGATGACCAACACATTTTTGGTTAAGTTTCCGTCTGATTCACACATTATTGGAGGCTTATGTGATGTGAGAGAATCTGATTACGTTTACATAACTTAGCAAGGAAAATGTTTTCAATTCAAAGTTTTAAAACAGTCATATGAGAACTAATTTTCCAAGTTTAACATTAAAGCAGATGTCAGATTAGTAAAAAAAACAAACATAAGAGACTTAGACAGCAGCAGTGGTGACATCTTGTACAGACTGACGCCAAGCGTGCTCGCGAGCTCCATCCTTGTCGACGATCTTGATCACAAAGTTTGGCGGGGCGATGACCAGCCTTGACCTGATCTCAAGTATGCATTTGTCGACCAGTTCGATGGCTTCTTCAACAGACATGTCGCTGCGGAAGTGCCTGTCCATAGTGGAGAGGGAGAAGTATGAGCCGTAACCGAATGCGCCCTTGTCAACCTTGTGAAGAGTTGCAATGTAGTCAATGTAGTAAAGAGATGCGCCTGCTTCTTTGTCGTAGCCAGCCATCAGGATGTTCACAGAGTAGGGATTCTGGAATCAAACCAAAGGCCACATGGGTTTATCAGTATATAATACGCCTGAACAATAGTAGATAGATTCTACCCAAAATAGGCCAAAAAGTGCACAGATAAGGTAATGAGTATCTTCTTCTTTTTTCACAATCAAGTCACATATATCAGAATAAACAACCTTTTCAAGTGTGCACAAAACTTTATAGTGTTAGTAAATTCTCATTGTAAAGCCATTGCAATTACTTATCAAGGTTAAAATAAGGAGTCTAAACTTTGTTACTTCAACCAACCCGAGGAGTAGCTTCTGTGACATCTAAGCAGAGAAGACAAAAGATTCTTGAATTTACAAAACTGCAACAAAGTCATGAAACAATAGTCTAATTGCTTTGCAAACATTCTTTCATCGTCTAAAAAAGAGCATATGGGCTATATACTAATGAAGATAGTGTTTCTTCCAACTGCTTTCAAATAAATAGAGTTAAACAAACCCCAAAGAATCTATAACATCCAAGTCTCCAACACTTACAAGTTTCTCCAGCAATCAAAATTATCTGCTAATATTCTAGAATCTCAAATAAATATCATAAAAGCAATCTAACAGCAAAGAAGCTAGAAACCCTAATTCCCCCCAAAGCTCAAAAGTAAAGGAAAAGAGGAGAGACCTTTCGCAAAGCAGTGGCGAGCTCACCGCGAGTGAAATTGGCAGCAGCAGCGGTAGTCAAAGGGATGCCGTTCCGGAACTGATACAGTGACACATTCTTCTGTACATACTCCGTAAACTGAACCCTATTTATCAATTTAATTATCCCTAAATCAATTCCATCTACAAATTTACAGACAGAGAGAGAGAGAGAGAGAGAGAAAACGGGGGAGATACCGGTCACCAGGCTCGCCGCTTGCAGCGATGAGCTTGTGAGAGTCAAGGGCCATGATCTTGTCCTCGTTGTTCTTGTGTACAAGGATGCTGTGAACCGCCGACGTGTCCGCCGCAACGATAGCGAATCCATTACCAACGAGACCGAACACGCACTCCATTCTTCTTCAGATCTGTTCCTTCCTTCGATTTTTCTCGAAGCGACACGGGTAAATTCTACAAGATGGTTAGGGGTAGTTTCGACATTAACTGGATAGGGTTGAAATTTCTATTTTCTTTAAGTATGAGGATATAAGTGAGAGTAAAGAAAAAGTATAGGGGTATATTATTAAATTAGTAACGAATTTCTGGAAGCAACCTCTCGTTATGCTTCCTTGCTTCTCTCTCTCTCCCGCTTCTTGCTGAGTCGCCGACCTCTGAGAAGAATCAGGTCTAACAATGGTTGTACTCTGCTATTTCAAGGGACTGCAAAATGATTATTGAATTGTTCTGTAAAGAGCAATTGATCCTTGTCTACTTCATTCAATCAATTCTCCACAAAATTATAAAAATGGCGTATTCTCTTCTTCGGATTCGAAAGGTTTCACCTTTCCGAATCTCTCGTGTTCTTCAAGGTTGGATCTTCGAAACCCTTTCTTTTTATTTTCCTTCTCTGTTTATCGTTTTGAGTCTGAGAAATTTCAAAAGTTTAAAAGCTACTAACATAGATATATAGTCGACTCTAGTTTATAAGGATGAACAGAGAGTTCCACCCTTCTAGATTTGAATTTTATTACTTATCTCTGGAGCTTCTTCACTTGCTTTTTTAGAACAAGATTTGGATTGGTTGTGTTGTGTTCTTATATGATGGTTTCGTGTTTCAGCTGATAAGGCAAGTTTGTGGCGGTTTCACTTGGAACCTGAGTGTGCTCAGTTTTTGAGGTTAGGTGTCTTCACTAGGAACTACGGAAAGATCTTAGGATCCTCTAACTACGACTTCACTGGCTCCGAACCATCCTCATCTTTCGATTTCACTGATCTCACGTAAGACCACAACAACCTCCTGTAGATTCATTGTTTTGATAACACTATTCAATATTTGGATGTTATCTTATCTCTCCAATAGCAATGTTTCCGGATTCTCTTTCAGCTTACCCACATATTATATATGATTTGTTCTTGTGGAGATATTCGTAGACAGGGATTGATTTATATTCATGTCAATTTTGCAGCTGTCCTCATACATGGTATCCAATTGCTCGGAGGAAGAAGCGCAAAGTCATTCTACATGTTGGCCCTACAAACAGTGGCAAAACATATAATGCCCTCAAGCAACTTGAGCGGAGTTCTTCAGGTATGTGTCCTAGACGGGGGTCGATGCTACTTGGCCCTACAAACAGTGGCAAAACATATAATGCCCTCAAGCAACTTGAGCGGAGTTCTTCAGGTATGTGTCCTAGACGGGGGTCGATGCTTCTTAACCATTTCTTGAACTGTTTAAGATTTTTTTTTTTTTTTTTTGTTACTTGAAAGGTGTATATTGTGGTCCGTTAAGATTGTTGGCATGGGAGGTAGCTAAACGCTTAAACAAAGCTAATGTTCCTTGTGATTTGATCACCGGACAAGAGAAAGAGTTAGTGGAAGGTGCTAATCACAAGGCTGTCACAGTTGAAATGGCTGATGTTACTTCTGTCTACGATTGTGCCATCATTGACGAGATTCAGGCTAGTCTTGTTTTTTACTTTGGCCGAAGAAGAAATTTGACAATGACTGTTTTGTGTTGTTATTCACCTCCTTTTCTCTTCCTAATTTCAGATGGTGGGATGTAAACAAAGGGGGTTTTCATTTACTCGTGCTCTACTTGGGATTGCAGCTAATGAACTACATTTATGTGGTGATCCAGCTGTCGTTCCTCTTGTTGAAGACATTCTGAAAGTAACCGGAGATGATGTCGAGGTACCTCCTATATTTATTCTAGCTGGATGCCCTTTTCCTTCTCGAATACTCACTTAAAATACTGTAGTGATATTTTAGAGACACTCTTGACTTAATAACGATCTCTTGAATTGATCCCCTTTTGTCTTGTATTTTAGGTTCTTACATATGAGAGGCTTTCACCATTAGTCCCTTTGAAGGTTCCTGTTCGGTCAGTTTCCGATATTAAAACTGGGGATTGTCTTGTAACCTTTTCGAGAAAAGATATATATAGGCATAAGGTTAGCAGTTATTTATATTCTACGCCCTATTCTCCTAAATATTTCACTACACTACACACTTCATGAGTATTAAATGTTATTCTGTTGCCTTAGTACATTTATTGTACTCTTCATTCCTTTGTTACAGAACACAATTGAAAAGGCAGGGAAGCATCTTTGCTCTGTGGTTTATGGTTCATTGCCTCCAGAGACTCGTACAGCGCAGGTTTGAGACTTCACTGGATGGTCTAAGAACACATATGTTCCTCCCCTATTTTGAATTATTCTCTCGTATTAAATAAAATGCTTTAAAACTACAGGCAACAAGGTTTAACGACGCGACCAATGACTTTGATGTGCTTGTTGCGAGCGATGCGATTGGCATGGGTCTTAATTTGAATATTTCAAGAATTATCTTCTCCACCCTTGAAAAATTTGATGGTACCGAGACCAGAGACCTAACAGTATCTGAGATTAAACAAATTGCAGGTATGTTCCAAAAACAAATAAGGTGTTCTTGTCAAGTCTAGGGCAGTACTAGAGTAGGCCGGTGACTGGAAGTTTATATGTTGTCCTTTCTAATGTTCTCATGATCTTGTTGAAGGGAGAGCTGGCAGATTCCGGTCACAGTTTCCTGTTGGAGAAGTAACTTGTTTGCATAAAGAAGATCTTCCGTTGCTTCATTCGTCTTTGAAGTCTCCTTCACCTATTATTGAGGTAATTTTTTTAATTATTTAACCTTAAGGATAGTTCTCTACGTTTTTTTTTTCCTTTTTTGATTGTCTAAGTTTGCACAAAACTTCTATCATGCAGCGTGCTGGACTGTTTCCAACGTATGACCTCCTATCTAGATATTCGCAAGCACACCCTAAACTCGGACTGTATAAGATTTTGGTAAGAAACACATTTTTTTTCCCTGGCTGTTTCTCGGTCTTTTAATGAGTGAATCTGAAACCATGGCTTCATTAACTTTGGCAGGAACATTTCGTTGAAAATGCAAAGTTATCTTCAAACTACTTTATCTCTAATGTTGAAGACATGATGGTAAAACTCAGTGGTGATCTATTTTTTGTTCTCATATCAGAGAGAATAATGTGTGCGTTTAACATGCGTTGGTCTTGATTTTTAGAAAGCTGCAGCTCTTGTTGATGAATTACCTCTCAAATTGCAAGACAAGTACCTATTTGTGGTCAGGTAGTAGCAAAGAACAACATAGTTCTCTTGTTTCCTGCATTCAGTAAGATCTCAAATGGAAACAAGCTTGGGTTGATCAAAGTTTATGTTTTTGCAGTCCAGTTGACATAAATGATGAAATATCTGGTCGGGGATTTGCACAGGTAAAAAAGAAACTATGTCTTTTACGTTTGAGAAATCAATAATGGTAATATGTGCATGTACAACTGTGTGTTCATTTTTTTCTTTTTTTATTTATTAATACATTAGTTTGCTCAGAACTACTCGAAAACACGCGTTGTGAAGCTCCGAGAGATACTTTCAGATGACACAGTGAAGGTTCCCAGAACACCAACAGAGCTCAAAGAACTTGAATCCATTCACAAGGTAACATCTATAGATTGGGTTTGATTTACTTTCTGATCCTAATTGTTCATTAACTGAAACCAAGAGAAAAGCGTTTGGATTTTGTTAGTTTATTAACTAGATAGGGTTTGTAACAGGTTTTGGATCTTTACGTATGGTTAAGCTTAAGGCTAGAGGACTCTTTTCCTGACAGGGAAGTAGCAGCTTCACAAAAGTCAATCTGCAATGTGTAAGTGTAGCCATGACCAATGATTATAAAAGCCTCAAGTCTTTTCCTCTGATTTGCTTCACGTTCTGATTCAAAGTAACTATGAATTTTTCGCAGACTGATTGAGCAGTTCTTAGAAGCAAATAGATTGATCTCTCACATCCCCTTCTCAAGCAAAAAACTGAGGAGCCGGCGTAAATTCTAAGAATACATTTCCAGTTTGGTTGGGCAATGTTCTTGAGCTGTTCCTTGGTTTTGGACTCAACTCGCTGAGGAGAAGTGATTGATTGTTCCACAAGATCTTACACACAACTAGTAGCATTCAGAGTTTGTCATGTATTTTTTAAGTGTTAACTAAACAGTAAAGAACTATATAATTTCATTGATTTATTTATCATTTCGGTGAGGGATGACATGACATGCTTTGTGACTGGAAACATACATGCCACAAGCATATGAGAATTAGATGCATTCCATAGAGAAAACTCTTACTTGTAATTAGGTAATATGATCTTCACACATTATAGATAAGTTTATTTTAACGAATTACAACGGAAACTTAGATAGAAGAGAGAAACAAGTAGTCATCAAGTACCGTCTAATGCACACTTGGATAGAGCTTTAGATCCTCTACATGGTCTAGAAAGGTTTGAACAGCAAACTTGGACCCATCCATGTCCACTCCTTCAATTTCAACTCTTACGACAGTGTTCCTCCCGGGATTGAAGTAGAAGAGGTAGAAAGGTTTAACTGAGTACCACGAAGACAACATAATCTCGTTAGTCCACGACAAACCAACAAATTTTAGCACGTGTTCCCCAACTATATTCTTCCACTCAGCAGGCAATACATAAACACGCTCAGACCATTCCTGTTTCTCAACATCTTCTAGAACCCACAACTTAAACCTTGAACTTTTTCCACTGATAAAGCCGACATTTCCTTCATGATTTTCAGACATACTAAAACGTAATTTACCATTGCAGTTTACCATAAACCCTAGCACAGCTCTTCTGACACTAGCTCCCTTGACTTCAATAAGGTTGAACTTCTCAGACCTAACGTCAAAGCAAACTATCATAGAAGCCTTGTAGAGAGATGTATAATACAAAACACCATTGATGCATATCTCGTCACGTGGATAGAAATGGGGTATGCTACACTGAAGCATTCTCCATGACATGTTTCCGGATCCTAAGGTAAGAACTTGATGCTCCTCATAAAGGAAAGTGAAGAAGATTGAGTTTTGCTTTGATAAACTTTATTTCTCTTAATTTGCTTGATTACAAAGTGAGTCTATTTATACAGGAAATGTAAAACCCTAGAGCACGCACAGGTGTCGTCATCAGGTATCTATAAGATCATCTAAGGCTGAGAATGGATTGGACAGCTCGATCATATGTGCTCCTCCAGTAGTACGAGTAGCAGCTGGCTTGTGTACGCTGCTTTTGGCAATCGTCGACCGTTGGGAGCTTTGTTGACTGGTTGACAACAAAACCTTGGTGGGTACACTGATGGGCTTTTGTTGAACTTGGGCTTCATCATCTGATTGGATCAGAATGGCCTTTTGCTCTGCAGTGAAGCGTATTGGCAAAACAGGGTTTGAGTTGGGCTGTGTCATGGACAATACCTTGAATTGTTTATCAAGGGGATCATACCCAAGCAAACACTTCACTTTAGCTCTCTACGTCTTTACTTTGGGCAAGACTAAAGTTTGTCCGTTGATCTTAGAGGCCATGGACAAGACGACTGATTTTAAAGGAACTATACAAGTCAAAATGCATGAGAGGATTGGCGGATACTGACGAGTTCTCCTCCTCCGGATTCTGGGGCTGTGGTGAAGAGAAGAAGAAAAAGTTGCCGTCTTTTTGCCGGGCGTACAAGATCTGCGGGCGAGTAGAAGATCTGGTTAAGTAAAAGTCGGTGAAATCTTGGCGGCAGAGCGTGAAGGCCCATGGCTTCGATACGCAGCGACATATGGCTATTGACTTCAACGGCAGCCTCGAGAAAATGTCGATTATGAGATCAGTTGGGATAGCCAATGCGGAGCTGCTTTCTCTTCTGAAATAATGTGAAATCTCCCGTGTATATTCATTAGCTCAACGTTCATATATATATACAAGACTATTGCCTATTTACGATAGGATCGTATCTCTACCATATCTCCTTATATGGAAACATATACTATTACCCAATACCACCCCCCCCCTCAAGTTGGTGATACGAAATTTCGTACACCCAACTTGGACATCAAATGTTCAAACGTTGGTCTTGGTAAAGCCTTCGTGAAGAGATCGGCGATCTGGTTCTTTGTTGAGATGTGGGACGTGACAATGAGACCATCTTGTACTGCGTCTCTTACTTGATGACAATCAGCCTCTATATGCTTCGTTCGTTCGTGAAAGATTGGGTTTGCTGCAATATGGATTGCAGCCTGGCTGTCACAATGAAGAGTGATCAGACGGGAGTGACTGAAACCGAGTGTCTTCAGTAATGCTTTTAGCCATTTGAGTTCACGAAGAGTATACGCCATTGCTCTGTACTCGGCTTCTGCAGACGAGCAAGACACAGTATCTTGTTTCTTTGTCTTCCACGAGATTGGAGAACGTCCCAAGTAGACAATGTATGCTGACAGAGAGCGACGTGTTCTTGGACAAGCTGCCCAATCTGAGTCACAGTAAGCTGTGATGTTGAGATCGCTGTCTGACCGAAGAATGATTCCCTGCCCTGGTGTGCCTTCAAGATATCGAACAAGCCGGAGTGCAGCTTCCCAATGAGCCACTAACGGTTTC
>NC_027748.1:17308363-17325316 GCF_000695525.1 Brassica oleracea var. oleracea
TATAATCAACTCCTTCTTTTTGTCTGTTTCCCATAACTACCAGAAGAGCCTTATAGCGTTCTAAGGTGCCATCGGCTCTGAACTTGAGTTTATACACCCACTTGCAATTGATTGCCTTTTTCCCGGGAGGTAGATCAGTTACATCCCATGTATGGTTTGATTCGAGAGCAGTTATCTCAAGCTGCATCGCTTCACACCATTCTTGGATCAAGACTGCGTCTTTGAAGTATTTTGGCTCATTGCTGTCTAGGACGGCTGCCATGAAAGCGATATGGCTAGCTGAAAAACCAGAGTCAGACAAGCATTGAGCGATGGGATAGAGAACCTTACCAGAGACCGTCGACGTAGAACTAAGATCAGAGTAGTCAGGCGTGAGAGCGTGTGAGGAGTGTACATGCTTAGTGACGAAATCTTTGAGAAGAACAGAGGGCTTCTTTATGCGTTAGCCCCTGCCTAGTATCTCAGCTGGAGCCGTTGGCGTATCCTTTGTTTCTGTTACTACAGGAGACGGTGAGGTGGAGCTCGAAACATCAGGAGATGGAGGCTTACCAGACGGTGACGAGCTCGGAATCTCCAATGTAACGGGAATGTCGCTAGCTGATTGAGGTTCTTCAGAAGGATTTTCATTCTCTGGTGTAGTGATTTCTACAAGAGGAATGCTTCTAGCAGGTATGGCCGGCATAATCCAGTCATCATCAATGGCTTCCAGCGTTGTGGTCGTAGGTGTCAACGTAACCTCTTCTGTTTCTTTGAATGGAAAAACATCTTCTTGGAAACGTACGTCTCGACTAACAAAAAATTGCTCACTGTCTAGATCAAATAGTCTCCACCCTTTCTTCCCAAATGGATAGCCGACGAACACACATCTTCTACTACGTGGTCCAAACTTGTCTTTGTCGCGTGATAACCTATGAGAGTAGCACAGGCACCCAAACGTGCGGAGCAAGTCATACTGAGGCTTTGTTCCAAACAGTAGCTCATAAGGCGTCTTGCTTTGTAAGACAGAAGATGGTGTACGGTTAATCAAGTGAGTCGCAGTTAGGATGCTTTCCCCCCAAATTTTCCTCGGTAGTTTGCTCTGAAAGAGGCATGCTCGAGCCACGTTCAGGATGTGACGGTGTTTACGTTTGACACGCCCGTTTTGTTGCGGAGTATCTACGCAGGAGATTTGATGTATGATGCCATGTTCATGGAAGTAGGACGTTAGACATATAAACTCTGTGCCATTGTCGCTGCGGAATGCTTTTACCGGTTTTTCAAATTGTCTCTCTGTCATGGCACAAAAATTCCTTATTAATTGAGGGACTTCTGATTTTGCAGTCATAAGGTATGTCCAGACAGACCGCGAATAGTCATCAACGAGTGTGAGAAAGTACACTGCTCCACATGTAGATGGTGTTCGATAAGGGCCCCAAACATCTCCATGAACAAGTGAAAAAAAATCTGATGCTTTATTGATACTATCATTAAAACTTTCACGTGTTTGCTTAGCACGAAAACAAATGTCACACTTCTTGATCTCCTCAACAACACTAGGAGATCGATCACAAAATGGCAAAGAAAGCAAAACAGTAGAGGAGGGGTGTCCTAGTCTACGATGCCACAACGCTTCAGAGACTGAGGTATCCTTTGCAGCTTTTTTCGCACGAGCAGCTTGAACTCCCGTAAAATAGTACACTCCCTCACGCTCTTCACCCGCTCCAATCAAAGTCCTCGTAAAACGGTCCTGTAAGAAACACAATGTATCAGTAAAGATAGCAATGCAACCCGTTTGTCTTAGCAGTTTTGAAACAGAGATCAATGTACAATTGAAATCTGGAACAAACAGTACATCAGTAAGCTGATAAGACAAATTCAAAGACAATACACCACGTTTAGTGGCTTTGGACCTTTTCCCATCAGGAAAAATTACAGACGATGGAACTATGTCTGTGACATCAGTCAAGATCGAACAATCCCCTGTCATATGGTGCGAGGCACCAGTGTCTATAATAACATCAGAAAGGTAAGTGTTACCAGATAACCGTTCGGATGAGGTAGTTGATCGCTGAGATTGGAGAAGACTAATCAGCTGAGCAATCTGGTCGTTTCCATTATCTGAGGATCCCACGGCACGTGCATTGTTGGCTCTGCCACGCCCTCGAGCTGAGGTTTTTGCAGGACGACCACCACGTCGATCTGAGTTCCTCTGCGAGGTGTCTCTGCTCTCGGAGGTTGGTGTACGACCTCCACGGCCCTCACGGCCCTGCTCGTAGTACGAGTCTGGGTAACCATGAAGCAGGAAACACTCAGCAACTTCATGACCTGGACGCCGGCAATGAGTGCACGACAGTGTGGAACGATCGCGGTAACGTGGTCCCGACATTGCTGCTACTTGTGCCGGTGGCTCTGTTTTCACCGAGAACCCTACACCTTCTGTTCTAGTCACTTTTTTTGTTCTCTCAACATTCAGATTCTGTTCTTCTCTAATCACCCTCGAGTAGGCTTGATTCAAGGGAGGAAGTGGATCTTCAGCGGTGATGGTAGATCGTATGTTACTAAACCGTGGAAGATCCAGTACAAACAGAAACTGGTGTACTTGATCTTCCTCACGTTCTTTTGCGAGATCCGGAGCCGCAGCGCATGTGCACGGACGGCTCGTTTTGTAGTTCAGTAGTTCTTCCCACAGCTTGGTCAGGCGTCCGTAATACTCCAGCACGGACTGCCTATCTTGCTTGCACGAAGCTATTTCATCTTTCAGTACTTGCTTGCGGACTCCGTTGCCCACAGAGAACCGAACTCGAAGACTTTCCCAGAGAACTGAGGCATCTGATATGAATGACACTGTGGATCGAATTCTTGGATCAATGGAGGTTCGAATCCAACCCACAATCATCGAGTTTACGGCAAGCCACATACTCAGTTCAGGTTCGGTTAGCGGTTTGGGAATAGTTCCCTCAATGAATGGGAGTTTTCGCTTTGCTTGAAGAGAGTTCTTCAATTCTGTAGCCCATTCAGGATAGTTGTCTTCTTTCAAAACAACCAACGAAATCAACGCTCCTGGATTATCGGAGAATGGAGCGTGTATGGAGAAGGTGCAGCACCAGCTCCTGCGACGGTGAGTGTCTGTATATCAGTCATGATAGGATCGCGGCAGCACGTCGGTCAACAAGTAAAGTGTAGGCGGCGGTAGTTGCTTGGAAAGCAAGGCTACGGCGGCTGTTAGGAGATTAGGTCAGAGAAATGGTTGCTCTGATACCATGAAATAATGTGAAATCTCCCGTGTATATTCATTAGCTCAACGTTCATATATATATACAAGACTATTGCCTATTTATGATAGGATCGTATCTCTACCATATCTCCTTATATGGAAACATATACTAGAACCCAATATCTTCCGTTATCTAAGGTTTTCGATCGCGTGTTGCTTCCTTCGGAGACGCTGCTCTTCTTCTTCTTCCGTGTTTTCATGGCGGAGCCTAAAACCATAGAGAAACGAATTAGACGGACACCCACCACCAGGTGGACCAAAGGGTTGATGTTAGCAGAAAGTGAGAAAGATGGGTTGATATTATATGGACGGCCTATCCAAAAAAAATAAGAAATACAAGGAATCTAACTAGGAGTGAAGTGAGCAAGTTCGTATTTTGATAAACAAAAGATTGTGACATTAGATTAAGATTCCTTATGTATTATGAAATTGTAATATATATATATATATATATATATATGTTAAAAACATTGTCAATATGTATATTTAGATTGTATCTGCTAATTCCACACATTGCTTTTTTGATTCTGATGGATAATTAATGTTAGAGAGTTACAAAACAAGATATATTCTAAAATATCATTGATCTCGTAACTTTATCTTTGCTTTACAGTATACGCTTTACTTATTTCTTTTTAGAATTTTCATATGCCTAAAGCAATGACATATATTTCTTGACAAAAAAATTGGCATATAACTCAACTGATCTTCAAAAAGAATCATACATATTCTACTGCAAAAAAAGGTAAAATGCATCATCATCTATACAAAATTTATAGCGAGCATTGTTCGTTATAAACATTGTAACTGTTACCGCTTCACATAGTTAATTTGCAATGTGTAAGTAGCCATGATTACAAAATAGCCTCACTCTTTTTACTCTAATTTGCGTCACGAACCGATCCAAAGAAACAAATAATCTTTTTTGCAGACTGATTTAGCAGTTCCTGGAGGCAAATAGATTGACCTCTCCTATCCCCTTGTCGAGCAAAAACCTGAGGAGTAGGCGGAAATTCTGAGAATACATTTCCACGGGAGGTAGAGCTAACAACAAGTGATTTTTTTGTGCCACAAGATCTTACCGGAACCGTAGTATTCAAAGTTTGTCTTGTATTTTGAAGTGTTAGCTAACAGTAAAGAAATATATAATTTCATTTATTTATTTACCATTTCGTCAAGGTAGGACATATTCTTTTTTTTTTGCTAAAGATGTAAATATCATTAAAACGTAATGAAAGTTTGATTACAAAGATCTTGTAATCTGATCTGCTCGGAAGCATTTCCGATTCAAGGAACCGCAAAAAAGATAAAAAAAACTCATTGAATCACAAAGCTACTAAGTTTCATCTGTACACTAACAGACCTTGGAGCTACATTTTTATCTCTTGCAGCTGCATACGTTCCCATACATGCCTTCCTAATCCTTGGAGCAACCGATGGATGGAGGAGAAGGCTGAACAGATCTGAATTTGCCGATGCCAAACCCAGAGGTTCTCTCGAGCTGCGACACGGAGGGCCTGGTCTACCACTCTGGTGCTAGCTGAGGTGGGCTTCGTTGAAATCAGACCAACAGCCACACGGGTAAAACCCTCCTAAGCAAGCCGAGATATTATTGCTGACAACGAAACACAATTCCTTACAAGCACAGGCGGTAGATTAGCTCCCCTAAACCGGCCATGCGACACAAGATAGCACCAACATCTAAACTGCCTAGAAGCAACACAACCCGGAGCATGAAGAGGGAGTTGACGAACGGGAGGAGCCCAAGGACTCCTCACAAGCAGGCGCATCTAGGAGACGGCTTCATCTCTAACGTCACGACCTCAAGGGAGCACCCTGGTTCTGTCCTCAAAGAACACTAGAATCCAACCACTAGTAGCATAAACACAGAAACGAAAGACATTCTAGAAGATTACCATGGTTGCAGATGCTAGAAGTAAAGGTAAGAGGCTCTCGGCGGAGAACCACCGCTCCGCCTTTCTCGAAGGAAACCGAGTCCCTGAGGAGAGGCTCTACAAGCCTTGAATCATCACCTTATTGAGACGTCAGGAGGCAAGAACGAAGGTGAAAAGAAGGCAGCGACGCTTCGAAGTCACCGTCTTGGAGTTCAGATCGACATAGATCTGACGCTGACACCTGTAAGGGGAGAGAAAGCAAGGCCACTGAGGTTCTCAATCTGTCACCACCTCGTTCGTGCTCCAGAGAAGGGCGATACGCACCACCACTTCCGATTAGATCTGCCAAAGAGCAGAGATCCAGAGACAACGCGACAAAAAGGAGATGATGATGGTTGATAGAGTCAGTGGAAGTGGTTGAGACGAAAACAAACCGAGGGGGGGGGGGACGAACGGCAAAAGGTACCGTCAGTCCCCTTGGAACGGTGGCGCACGGCGGAGGTTTTTAGGGTTTGGTGACGGATGGGCATGACATGCTTTGTGATGAAAACATTCACGCCACAAGCATTTGAGAATCAGATGCGTTCCTTAGTAAAAACTATTACTTCTACTTTTAGGAATAAGATCTTCAGACATGGCTGCAGTCAATTTATTTTACAGATAAAATCATTTATCGAATTACATGGAAAAAGTGATCATCTAAAATAGGCATCTAATGATAAGATAGATGAGAGTAGTAGAAAGCAGTCATGAAGTACCAACTAGTGAATTATTGCACAGAGCTTCAACTAATGAAACTATGCATAGAGCTTCACATCTTCAACATGGTCTAGAAAGGTTTGAAGTACAGCATAGTTAGACACATCCATATCCACTCCTTGCATTTCAACTCTCACAACAGTGTCGATCTCAGGATCGAAGTAGAAGAGGTAGAAACGGTTAATCGGGTACCACGATGACAACACAATCTCGTTGGTCCGAGACGCCACCCCAACAAAGTTTAACCTGTGTTCCCCAACTACATTCTTCCACTCAGCAGGCAACACAAATACACGCTCAGACCATTCCTGTTTCTCGACATCTTCTAGAACCCACAACTTAAACCTTGAGCTTCTTCTATTGATAGCACCGACATTTCCTTTGTTATCCTCACACATAATCAAACCCAATCTACCACCGTAGTTCACCATATCCCCAGTCAGCACAGCTCTTCCGAGACTTCCCTTGGCTTCAATAGGCCTGAACTTCTCAGACCTAACGTCAAAGCAAACTATTAAATAAGTCTGTGTTGACTGATTAATAGATTTGTAATACAAAACACCATCAATGCATATCTCTTTAAGTAGTGGATAATCATAATGGGGAATGCAACACTCGAGCATTCTCCATGAACGGTTCGGAGATCCTAATGTCAGAACTTGATAGTGTCCTCCATCGCTTGTCATGCACAGCACCTTGTATTGTTTATCAACCGGATCATACCCAAACATGCTCCTCAGCTTAAGCCTCCTCGTCTCCGTCTCCACTTTGGGTAAATGCAAGACTTGTCTGGTGCTAGGGTTACAAATCGCCAACGCTCTCTCCTCCTCTCCATCTAAGACCCGCACGTGTTTAACACAGACCAAACCATAGACAGGACGACCACAGCTAATCTCACCGAAACCACCAAACGACAACTTCATATGACGGCTGGCGACTATAGGAGGAGGAGACGAGTTCTCATCCGGATGCGGTGAGGCGGAGGAGGAGAAGAGGAACAGCTCACTGTTTGTCACACGCGCGTGCAAGAGCTGCTGCGGGCGAGTACAAGATTTGGTTAAGAAGAGTTCGGTGAAATCCGGAAGGCGGAGTACGGATGCCCAGAGCTTCGAGACGCAGCGGCATATCGCTATTGATTTCAACGGTAGCCTCGAGAAGATGTCCACTATGACATCGGTTGGGATCGGCGATGCGGAGCTGCCTTCTCTTACGTTATCTGAGGTTTTCGATAGCGTGTTGCGTTGAGAGTCCCAGGAAACGTTGAGAGTCTGCTGCGTTTCCATGGCGGCGGCTTAAAACCCTAGAGAGAGCGAACAAGCCAATGCCCTTTTCAGAGGTGGTCCAAGGGTAGGTGAAACCGATGGTGATGTAATGGGTTTTGAGGAAGCCCATTGAGCTCAAAACTAAGGCCCGTAAAGAGCAGAACTTCGTTTCGTATCATCATCATTCGCCAGCACGATACAACTAAAACCTCTAAATAAATAATATTAGAACTTTGAAATTTTATTAATTTATAGAGATATATTAATTTACAATGTTTTTTTTAAAAAAAAAATTATTTTAAAATATATTTATTCTAAAATAAAAAAAATTATTTGATTTTAATGTATAGATATTAATTGTTACTTTTTGAAATTTTACATTTATATTAATTTTATTATATTATTTGATGTATATAATATATTGCATAAAATTTAAACCTTGGAAGAAAAAAACTTAATACTCTCTCTGCGCCGTCAACCTTTGGGACTGTAGATCGACGCCTCTCCGGTGGCTAAGGCTTTTAGCCGGCGCCGGAGAGGGCTCCATTGTTCTCTCTTTTGTTTTTATGGATCTCCTTCACACTTCTTCTTCATCTCATCTCGTGAGCTCATTCTTTCTAGATGTCTTAGCTTTTGTGGGCCGATGGTGCCTCTATGATGGGACTTCGATTTTTGTGGTCTTTGTTATGGGGTCTCTGTTATGGTTTCTCCGATCCGGTTGGGATCTATCTTTTCGTCGGTTCTGTTTCTGGATTCTCATCGGTGTTCGCCTGCTGTGTTGGGTCTTAGGCACTTGGTGAGGCAATACTTTAGTACTACTTTGCCTTTTTTTTGGGTATGCTCAGAATCCTGATTGGGTGTGTTTCATTATGAAACTTTTGGAAGGGAATTGTCTACTATGTTACTCTCGTTGTGTTTCTTCCCACTGTTTCTTTCCGGTTTGTGTATGGCGTGGTGGTTCGTTTGTGTCCTGGTTTTGGTTCTCTTGTGATTTGGTTTAGGCGGTTTCTTTGAAGTGTCATCTCCCTTTGGTGTTTGGGTTTTAAGGGTTGTTGTTTCCAGCAGTTGGTGTAGGATAGATGCATTGAACTTGTAGCTTAGACGGGTCTCTATTTACCTTGGGACGAGGTTTAAGCAAGAAATCATCTTATCCTTTCTCCAGTAAAGTTCAGACTGGTACAGACCAGTAAAGTTCAGACTGCTTTCCGGTTCCTTTTGGAGCGACGGTATTATCATTTAGTTATGTCTCCTTGAGAGTGAGGTCTTTATCGTTCATTGGAATTAGGCGGTTCAGTGGTTTTACTTTGCTGATCATCTCTTTTGTTGCGATGGTTAGAATTGATGGATTGATTTCATGGAGCCAAATATCCAGAAACTGAGTTTTTTTCAAGCTGATAATGTAGATTATGTAGATTAAAGAAGAGATACGAAGTTTGGAGGGTTCGAGCTCATGGTTTTAGCAGTCATCCTTTAATATTCAGATCCTTGATCAACTCCACTATTATTTCCTTTCAGATTTTATGAGAAATTGACTTACAAAGAGAAAGTATCAGTTTCAGATTTCCATCACATATGGTGTACAATTACAATCATTGATGTATGAGGAAACATAAGCCTCTCTTCCAATCTCATCTTAGAATGCACCCCATCAGAAGACTATTGTCTTCGTGTATTGCGTTTGTGTTTGTCTTTCTTTGAGTATGATAACTTCTTTGATATTTTCTACTTATCCTCTTTTATGACATATCTATTGGCATGATCTTGCGCTTGGTTATGTAATATTTTGAAACATTTTGCCCATGTAGTTTTTTTAATGAGACAAAGCGTTAATAAAAAAACTTAAATGTTTTTTTAGATAAAATATTACTAAATCTCATTAAAAATATATTAAGCGTTAAAAAATATAAAAATAATTCTATTGTGAATATAAAACAAACAATATAATAATAGGTTCTTATACATGTAAATTATTAATTTGTAATTTTAATGGGATCATATATTTACGTAGAATTTTCTAAAAAAAATATTATCTTATTAATTTATTGATTTGTGTCAAATTTTGAATCGGTAAAAGTGGGAACGGTAAAATTTATTAATTTATAGAGATTATTAATTTATCTAGTATTAATTTATAGAGGTTCTACTGTATATTCTTACCATTTTTAAATTTTATTTGTACCTGTGGTGGGGGGAGGGGGGGAGGGTTTGGAACAAAACATTGTAAAAAGATGTCGTTTCTAAAAAAATTATATATTAAATATAAAATAAAAAGAGTTACATCAAACTATCAAAGAAACACTAGATGTTTGACATATATCTAGCTTCAGCTACATCAAAGATCCAATTAGAAACGGATCTGGCGGATATATTAATTCTATACCCATATAGATGTCTAGTAGATTTCGGTTCCATTTAATATCTGAATCATTATATTTTTATAACATGGAAGAGTTTACATGTAAGTTGAACTTTCCTGATTAGCAAACAGTGGCTCACTTTCCTTCTTATAAGCTGTCATCGGTCTCAGACAAGAATAAGATCAAATAGATGATAGCACCGTATTATATAAACTACGAAAAACTGAATATTGTAAATAATGAATTTGATAAAATTATACCAAAGATTAAAAAAATGATGATTCAACTGCAGAACCGAGATATTATCTCTTTCCTTAATTCAAAATACGTCCCGTAGTGCGACAGTTTGATAACGTAATGAGTCCCAAGATACAACTGCAAAAAATCTTCTGATTTACGTCACTCTATCAGAAGCCTGGCGAAACTAGTTTTGTATATACTCTCAGACTCAAGAAAAAAAAATACTAAAGAGAAAGAAGAGAGGAAAAAATAATGTGAGGGATTTGTTTTGCTATCTGTTCGTTTGAATGAGCTTTCACATGTTTCTATTTAACTTCAAAAAGTTAAAGAAACGTTACGTAGCCATGAATGAAACCAAACGTATATATTGCTATTAAGTGCAATAATATAATTGATTCTCCATTACTCACGTTTGACAAGCAGTAATTGGTTTTTGACCAAATCAATTCAAACCAATAAATACTTTATATGGTTTATATTTTACATTTAAGTAAATACAAAAATATTTTAAGAATAAGATTTTAATATAGACTAATTGACATAAAGTCTAATTAGTCAATTAAATTAATATTCAAATCCAAAAACCCAAAGTGATACATTTGCTTAGTGTTTATACTTAGCCAAATATAAAGTTTTAATATAAAACTTTACAAGTTTTTTATATCATTCATTTTGTACCTCCATTTCTCATTCAAAACAACTCCGATTTTGACCAACAAATATACTAACTCATAGTGTTCACGGTGACGATTACATCGTGCCCAAATTCCGGTTATTCCGACAGACGTCTCCGTCGAAAAACCCCTTGAAAAAATGGTCCACACCATTATGTCAAAAATGAGTTACAACAATAGAAACCGAGTGGCAACGTGGTTGCCTAATCTCCTATCCAACACTAGTTCGTGTCACAGCAATATCAATTTTGTAAATGTTTTACTGGAATTTTATATATTTACAATATGCAAGAGTTTTACATGTTGAAATGGTCCAGTGGAAACATTGTTGTCTATTTGTCTATCCAACCTGGAGTCTAGTAATGATGGTGACATTTTTTAACATTCTGGATTTTATGGTATGCATTTTGGTTCAATCGCATACCAGATCGGTTCTGAGTAGAAACCGAACCGATGAGTAATGAAAACCGTCATGTAAAAAGGCTGTAATCGAAACCGATCGAAACCAGTTCATTTCAGTTTGGTTCTTGTTCTATTTGGTTAAAATGCCCGTGCCTAAGAAAAATATGGAGAGGTCTCTTTGTTACGTCAAGACCACACGAACAAAAAACTTCGCCTATGGAATGTGTAAGTAGCCAGAACTAGAAACACCTCAATCTTTTTCCTTTGATTTGCTTCACGTCTGATGGAAAGTAACAATGAATTGCAGACTGGTTGAGCATTCTTTGGAGGCAAATAGATTGATCTCTCCTATCCCCTTGTCGAGCTAAAAACTGAGGAGCTGGCGAAAATTCTAATAATACATTTCTAGTTTGGTTGGACAAATTTTCTTGATCTGCTCGTTGGTTTTGGTCTCGGGCCGCTGAGGTAGAGGTCATGACAAGGGACTGATTGTGCCACAAGATCTTATCAAAACAGTAGCATTCAAAGTTTGTTATGCAGAGAACTTTTTTTTTTTTAATCATTTCAGTGAGGTATGATAAGCTTTGGGATGCAAGAAAAGCATTCATGCCACAACCACGAGCAGCTGATAGATACACAATTCGTTAAACGATAACGAGAAATCAAATGTATTCCATAGTAAAGGCAATTGGTTTTGCTTAGCTATATGATTCACATACAACAACTTAACACTTCTACTTCTTCCATTAGCAAACAAAATCACAAGTTAGAACAATCATTGATCACTGTAAAGAGTGAAAAAAAAAGGGAGTGGATTAGATCATTAGAAAATATTCACATCCAAAAAGAAATAAAAACTGAATTTAATTAATCGTACATATATTAAGATCTGTCTCATGATCAACTGACGAGAACCTAAAAGCTAAACAGAGTGTCCAGTTTAAGAAGTACCTAAACATCATAGAGCTTCACGTCCTCCACATGATCTAAAACGACGTGATCCATATAATAGTCAGACACATCTATTCCTTGGATTTCAACAAATCTTACGACGACAGTGTCCCTCTTGGTATTTAAGTAGCAAAGGTAGAAAGAAGGGTAGGATGGACAGCTCGGCGCCAACACAATCTCGTTTGTCCGAGTCACTCCAGCAAAGAATAAATAGTCTCTTCCAACTAGATTCTTCCACAAAGCTGGCAATAAGTAGATATGATCCGACCATTCTTGTTTTTCGACATCTTCTAGAACCCACAGTTGAACACTTGTACTTCTTTCACTAACAGAGCTTCGAAAATACCCATTATCTTCAGAAATAAATAAACCTAATTTACCACTGTAGTTTATCAGAGCTCCACGGAGCAGTGCGCTTTGTAGTGTTACCTTTACTTCAATAAAACTGAACTTCTCAGATCTAAGGTCAAAGCAAACTATTAAATAAGCCTCTGTTGACTTATTAATAGATTTATAATACAAAACGCCATTGATACATATCTCTTTAGGTGGATAACCATAATGGGGGATGCAACACTCGAGCATTCTCCATGACCGGTCTGGAGCTCCTAGTGTCAGAACTTGATGCTCTTGATATTTTGAACTTTTTATGAATCGGATCATACCCAAACATACTCCTCACCACAGGTCTACTCGTCTTTACTTTGGGTAAATGTAGGACTTGCCTGGTGCTAGGGTTACATATAAACAGGACGACCACAACGAATTTCACCGAAACTACCAAAGGACAACTTCATATGACAGTTGGCGACGACAGAAGGCAAGTTCTCCTGCAGATATTGAGGGTGTGGTGAAGAGAAGAAGAACAGCTCACGATTTTTTATCGGTGCGAGCGGAAGATTTCGTTAAGAAGAGGTCGGTGAAATCTGGAAGGCGGAGTATGGAGGCCCAGAGCTTCGATACGCAGCGACATATGGCTATTGACTTCAACGACAGCCTCGAGAAGATCTCGATTATGAGATCTGTTGGTATCGGCAATGCTGTGTATTCATGGCTCAGCTTAAAACCCTAGAGAGACGAAACAGTCAATGCGACGGGCTTCAACAGGCGGACGAAACAGTTAAGTTTATCGCAATGGTTTTTTTTTTGTTGAAGAAATTAGAACTTTATTTATTTTTGAAACCTAAATTCATTACACAAATATGGAATAAAAATGCTATTATTTTTTTTTCATGAAAATACCATTATTTTTCATAAGTTCGGATTATTCATGAAAATATCATTTTTTTTCCTTTCGAAAATGCTTATTTTACTCAATCATCTTCATTTTCTTCTTTTATTTACGTCATTGTCATTGTCATCAATACATCAACTAACGTGAACAACCAATTTCACGCTTTAAATGTAGCTAAAATCAACATCTACATCTTCGTATTCTTGTTTCTTACACACACAAACCATTTCTCTTCCACTTCCTATCTTATTTCATCTCAAAATTCCAACTTTTTATTTCAAAATTTATAAGCTTATTCGAGTTACTCGATATCATGATTCTTGGTCAAGAAGGAGTGAGCATTTCATTAAGAAGTGACGTGTGTTTGAAAAAGCTAAACATGAACCTCATTGGATCTAACAATGATTTTTGAATTTTTTCTGATGTGTTCGCCGGAGAAGATACGGAAGTCTTTTGGTCAATGCATATGTTAGTTTTATAATTGACTTTCTGTGTGTTTTTAGAGACGACTTCTCTAGAAGTCTTCCTACTTTTCTTTGTTAAAAAAAAAAACAGAAGACTTACTGGAAAGTCCTCTCAGATAGAAAAGTTAGTTTTGCAATTGATCGAATTGTGTCAAAAATTTGACTTTCTCTAGAAAACTTCCAGGGAAGTCGTTTCAGCTGTCAGTGGAAGTTTTCCCACTGTCGTTGAAAGTCGTCTTAGGTATTTTTGCAACTGACAAATAAACTTAAATATTCAATTTTAACCAGAAGACTTTCATGTAAGTCTTATGAGGAAAAACTTCCTAGAAGTCGTACAGATTTGTATTCCGAGATTCTGGTCAAACTTTTGGTTACGACAGTATACTTCATAGAGGTCTTCTGGCAAAAATTAAATATCTAATTTTTAATTCTCAATTTTAAAAGTAACCAAAGACAATTTTTACTGACAGTAAGAATACTTCCGCCGACAGTTGAGACCACTTCCACGGAAGTCTTCTGTAGAGAAGATTTCTATGTAAGTCTTCTAGAAAAATTCAAATTTATGACACAATTCGGTCAATTGCAAAACTAATTTTTTTATCCGCGAAGACTTCTCGGTAAGTCTTCTATAGAATTTTTGAGATTTTTTAAAAACAAAAGTAAGTCAGTATTTACAAAGGAAATTTTTTATAGAAGTCTGTTGTAGAATAGACTTCTCTAGAAGTCTTCTTTTGTAAATTTACATTTGCAAAAATGACATAAATAGAAGACGTCCTAGAAGTCTTATGTCGGAAGAATTTCTTGGAAGTCTTCGAAGTCAATGTGTAATAACGGTTTATTTTCTCTAAAATTATAAATAACTTTTACAATTTTTTTGTTAATTCATGTATATTAGTCAATATTGGGGCTACTGAATGAAATTGTTAACTTAATTCGTGATAATTATGAGGTTACCAACATCTATCTATACTATTAAAAGAGAATGAGTCCTAAAAAATCTACTTAAACAAGGTTGTTGGACCTATTCATTAAATCTAAATATGTTTTACTTTATAATGCTTTAGTTGGTCAAAATATATACTCAATTAAATTAGATTTCCTTTTTCAAATTCATATATTTTGAACGTACAAAATATATGGTGGGCCCTTACCTAAATTATATCGGCAATAGCTTTTAAATGCTATAGCTAAATTATAAATAAGTTTGAATCAATCCTAATTCATCACCTATGTATAAATCAAAACGACCATTGAACCAATCCTAATTCATCACGGCTAAATTTATTTATATGAAGTGGATTATCACTACTGTTATAATTAGAACTTAAACGACCTTGACACATATAAGACTCAATCCATAATCACAAACAAATTATTTTATTCAGAATATACAATTAAAAGTATATTAGAATTTTAACTAATTTAAAAATATATATATATATATATAATTAATTTATTTTAGGTTTTTACCAAGTCAACCAATACCGAATCGCGGTTAATGGCGGTTTTCAAAATTTGTATGCTTTAAATTAATTAGTTTTCATTAAATTCACGTTTATCGGTTTGACCGCGTTCCAGACTTGGTACAAAAACATTAATCTTATCTAATTTAAAATAGATGTGCTAAGTGCTGGTTAAAAATGAAATGTAATATATAAACTAAAATTACATTAAGAAAATTACAAACATAATTACATAAATAATTAAAATAAGATAATAGAACCCAATATATATTCATGAATTAGAAAAAAGACACGATATTTGCTGCATAAAAAAAGATCTTATCTGTTTGTTGTCAGCAGATTAAAAATATTTCTGTGGGCTTTGAGCCCTTAACTTAACAAAGCGAATTTAACTGTTAAAACCCATTTAAGTTAAAAAAAATATTACAAACTCAATTAACTTCGGACCCATTTTCAATTCTTTTTTTTAAAACGCCTAAATTATGAAGACCAATTTATACATAAATACATATAAATAGAACACTATTTAAATACTATAGATTTCTAATAATAACATTTGTCTCAAACTGATTTTTTTTAAGATTTATAATATAGTTACTATTAATAAAATTAAAAAGAAAAAAATTAATAATTGGTTCACTATTTTGGTACATTGATAGTTAATATACTTACAAATAAACTTAATAACATTTGTTATTTAATAATAAACATGTTGGTATTAATCTTCAAAATTGACGTACAAAAAAATATTTCTTATGCAAGTCAAATATATATTGATGTATCAAAAATTCTAAAGGAAAAATCAAAATTATTTTCTTCTCAGTGGGTTAATAACGGTCTTTTTGATTTTAAGATATTTTTACCATATTCGTTTTATTATATCCTACCCTCACTATATATGAGTAACTTGATCTCTTGGTTCGACCACAAGTCTTACTTGGATATGAAACTCAATGAAAACATTGTACCGGACTGAAATAATACTAATATAATAGATTTTAAATATTATCGATATCTAATAATAGACATAAATTCATTTAATATTTGGCTTTACGGTCAACAAAAAATACCCGCGCTTCTTAAGCGCGGGTCAAAATCTAGTTCATGTTTATAGCTAATCTGAGAAGATTTATTAAGAAGTTTTCTACTTTAGTTTTTTGTAAACTTGTGTGTTTAAGAGTGTTAAGTAACTTTAACATATATTTTTTAACTTTCAAAAATATTAAGTAATTTCAAAAATATCAAGTCACATAGTTTGATGTGTCTTTTTAGAATATAAGATATACGTTTTAACTTTCATGAGATTTAAAATTTCAGTTTAATTAAAATTTAAGTTTTCCGCTTAAATTTTAACTTTCCGTTTAAATTTCCCGCTTATATTTTAAATTCTCGCTTAAAATTTAAGTCTTCCGAGAAGACTTTCCAGATATTTTCTAGTGAAAGTGTTATATGTTTGATCTTTTGTAAATTTAACTATGTTTCTTGAGAAGTCTTTTCCCTTAGTTTTAGTAAATTTGACTAAATTTTTGTGTTATTGTGCTTTACTATTGAAGTTGTATAAAACTTCAATAATGTCAAATACTTTTGACAAGATAATATTGTACACATGAAGATATTTACCAACTTTTCATTAACATCTCTTCAAATTTACAAAAAAATCAACAACTAAAAGAGTTCAAATACAAATCACGAAACAAACCATGAACAAAATTATTATACTTGGAGTTAGAGATCATTTCTCCACATAGGTTTGGACTTTTATAGTCCTCATATTCATGTTTCGTATTTTTGAAGACTTCGTGGAAAAGTTCCAAGAAGACTTTGTGGAAGACACTACAAGAAAACATCAAGGATTCTGAGGGAAAAAATCGTCGGAATTTCGTCGGAATATCGTTATTCCGACGACATACCGACGAAACACGTCGTCGGAAATAATTCCTCGGAATTTATTTTTTCCTCGGAAATCCCTCGGAATTTTCCGTCGGAATTCCGAGGAAAT
>NC_027748.1:17331262-17335665 GCF_000695525.1 Brassica oleracea var. oleracea
AATTCCGACGGAAAAGGCTAGTTCGTCGGAATTTCCTCGGAATTTTGTAAAATCCCCCAACGGCTCTCCAACGGCTATAATATTTCCTCGGAATTCATCGGTTTTTTCCGAGGAACACATTGTTCCTCGGAATTTCCTCGGAATATTCCGACGGACTGAGGTTTCCTCGGAATTCCGTCGGTATATTCCGAGGAAATTCTGAGGAACCCCAATTTTGTGTTTCCTCGGAATTTCCTCGGAAATTCCTCGGTATATTCCGAGGATTTCATTTTCCGTCGGAATGTCCGTCAGAATACCGCTGTTTTCTTGTAGTGAGACTTCGTATGCATGAAGTCTTCCTGGAAGACTTCCAAGAAGTCTTCCATGAAGTCTTTCTCAAACTTGAAACTTCCATCGGTTTTAACACATTCAGATCTGTTTACCAGATGATCGGACAGCTCCTCCACTTGGATAGCTCCAGATCTGAAACTAAATCAAATATTCAGAACATAGTTTGAAAAAAGTAAGTCTTAAGCAACAAAAGGTTACCAAATGAAGAAAAATCAGACATAGAGATGATATATGAGAAGACTTTGTCATAAGACTTTAAGAAGAATGGAAGTCTTCCAAGAAGACTTCCAAGTCTGACTCAGATCTTCTAGTGCATTATATGTTACAAGTCTTCCGAATTTGACTCAGATCTGGAAAACATGTATATCCAAAAGCATTTAAATGGCTTCAAAACATAGAAAGCTTCAAAAATAAGGTTAAAGCTTTAACAACAAAAAGAGGTTTCAAAAGGTAAGAGCTTTAATCAACAATTAGGTTAAGACCCGCACAATTGCGTAGGATGTTCAACATTATATATAAAAATAATATTTATATATTATTATTTATTTTGTGTTCATTTACGTATTATGTATATTATTAAATTAGAGTAAAAATATAACTCAAAACAATACCTCTTGTTTATTTACAAAAAAAATTGGTAAATAAATCAAAATAATCATTTTATTTATTTTATATGGTATGTAACTAAATTTCAATGATATAGACATAGGTATATAATATATTTTAATATATATTTATTATTGAGACTTCGTACTCATATAGTAAATTAAAAATATTCTATTTAAAAGTTAAAGTACTGAAAATATCTTTAGGATTTAATAAATCTAATTTTAATCATATAAACTAAAATTGACAAAATATAATAACAAATAAATATAGTTATTGTTTTTGGTATAAAACCAAATAAAACAAAAGTCGATAGTACATAAAACGAACCATACCAATATAGATATGATTGTACTATGCTAGCTAACTTTTATAAACCGAAATACTAAAAACCTTTTTAAAAACACAAATTGAAATCCGACCAAAATCCAAATTCAACAGCCTTAGATGATATAATTGGTTAAAAGTAATGACGCATAAGCATCGAATAGAAAGTATACTAAATTGCCTAGGATTGTATCTGTGGATGTAGATTTTTTTTTCTACGTTATAGACTTTCTCGGAGTTTTTTTAGCACTAGGGGTTCTGAACTTGATCATAGAAAGAAAAAAAATCTGTGCGGATCAAACTAAACTCTAGTTACTTCGAGCTGGTTTGTTGGCCCATGAGCATTTAAAAAAAGACAACAACTTATTAATTAGTTACTTTTTCGCTAAAGCATAGCAAACTTCCATTCAATAATTTATATATGTACTTTCTCAAAAACATAACAACTATTAAATTAATTACAATTATATTCCCGCTCTAACTTACGAAAAAAGGTTCTGGCCCGCGTCATTCATCTCTACCATTTATCTGCATAACCAAAAGTTGTTGCACTTGATCAAATCTCCACTTGACTCTAAACGTGATTAGTAATAATTTATCACCATGTAGATTAATGTATTATATATGACCTAGCTGAAAATAATTAGTTACACGTATATCCGATTATGGTGAGAAGTATTATTGCTTTAAGATCCAAAGTTGAGATCGGGGATGAAGTGGTAAACAGTAAACACATAACATTCTCGGCTTAAGAGCATGATTATTGGAGGGTTTTTAAGGTAGAGTTCTTAGCGGAATATAAGAACCCGTCTTTTAATTTTTAACTAAAAAAGTTAAGAACCGGTTCTTAAAACTCTTATTTAAGAACCGGTTCTTAAAACTCTTATTTAAGAGCCGATTCTTAGTTTTTTTAGTTAAAAGTTAAGAGACGGGTTCTTATATTCCGCTAAGAACTCATCTTAAGATCCCCCCAATAATCATGTTCTAAGAACCTGACTCTTAACTTTTAACTAAAAAAGCTAAGAACCGGTTCTTAAATAAGAGTTTTAAGAGACGGTTCTTAGTTTTTTTAGTTAAAAATTAAGAGACGGGTTCTTATATTCCGCTAAAAACTCAACCCTAAAAACCTCCTAATAATCATGTTCTAGCTATTAGAAACATATATTATCATCTTAAAAGCTTAAATGGATATCCCTCTTTATAAAATAGTTTATTACCTCTTCAAGGAACCGGAAACTCTGCCACACTGGAGACTGAAAAACAAAAATTTAATATTATATATCGGCGTGGCTCCAGTTCATTAATCTGAATTAATATATAGATATGAAAAAAAGGAAAAGTTGAATTCACCTTGATTTATGAGTCCATAAGTCAAAAGATATGCATGCCAACTTTTGGGTACTTAAGAGAGAAAGAAGATATGCAAAGTCTAAGGAGAGCCCTAGAAATCAATTACAATTATTCATATAAAGCTAAGAAGAATGGACAAGAAATGATAAAAAGATTCACCGTACAAACATATATGAGCTATCTAATGATTTTGCTACGTTGGCTTTTTCTTATTGTCAATTTGTCATTGTGAGAAAGACTTAGAGATCGAGGATCTTGACTTAGTGATTAAAATGTATATCAGTATCAAGCAACCTGACATTCACTAAAAGTTCAGCAATCAACTTTATAATATCCCGATTTAAAAGACCTGTTTGTGTACTAACAAGTATATATATGTGAAGATTAAATATAGGTGTTGGGTTGGGTTTTAATATGTTCTCTTTCTTATTAAGAAATATGTTTTTTTTGTTCAAAACTTATTAAGAAATATGTAAGGATGTCGTTTTATGTGTGTTTAGGTCATGTGATGCGCCTCTAGTCACGTGATCTTGAAGGCAGCATGTTTGGTCGACATTATGATTTTAGCATGGAGCTTCTTTATGCCAAGAATGTACTTTTTCTTCTCTTTATATGTATTACTTTTGGGGTTTTAATTTATACAAATAACCTCGCATACCAAAAATATTATACAAATAATATGTCCGTATCTGTTTTTTTTATATGCCAGCATGTCCGTATCTTGTTATAACTAATTCTTTTTCATTTTTTTTTTTGAAAAGGAATTCTTTTTCATTTTTTGTAACTTTTTTGTTATAATTCTTTACGTTTACATATTGCTTCGCCACCTTAATTCATATATCACAACAAGAAAACAGCGGCATATCAAGAGAAAAAATCGTCGGTATGTCGTCGGAATAACGTTATTCCGACGACATACCGACGATTTTTTCTCTTGATATGCCGCTGTTTTCTTGTTGTGATATATGAATTAAGGTGGCGAAGCAATATGTAAACGTAAAGAATTATAACAAAAAAGTTACAAAAAATGAAAAAGAATTCCTTTTCAAAAAAAAAAATGAAAAAGAATTAGTTATAACAAGATACGGACATGCTGGCATATAAAAAAAACAGATACGGACATATTATTTGTATAATATTTTTGGTATGCGAGGTTATTTGTATAAATTAAAACCCCAAAAGTAATACATATAAAGAGAAGAAAAAGTACATTCTTGGCATAAAGAAGCTCCATGCTAAAATCATAATGTCGACCAAACATGCTGCCTTCAAGATCACGTGACTAGAGGCGCATCACATGACCTAAACACACATAAAACGACATCCTTACATATTTCTTAATAAGTTTTGAACAAAAAAAACATATTTCTTAATAAGAAAGCGGGTCTGGCACGTCCGGGAACACCTCGTTCGGGTACATCCTCTGCATCATCTCCATCATTTGCTGGTTCAGCCTCCTCTGTGCCTCATAGCCCGCCTGTCGAGCCGCCATCTGGGTCTCCAACAAAGATATACGATCATCTTTGTCCTTCAATTGAGCCGTAAGTACTTCTGGATCAACAAAGGGCGGTGGTGCAGAAAAAGGAGGAACCGACCGGGAGGGACGACCCAAACCGACCAAACGTCCCTTCTTCTTTGGAACCGACTGAAATAGAAAATAACCAAATTTAAATAATATAAAAAGATGATAAAATAAAAATCAAAAAAAAAATGAATTGAACTTTTAAAAAAAGAACTTACCGATTCAACGATTTCGTTGATTCGAACCCGGGACAAGTTGGTCGAAGCCG
>NC_027748.1:17335810-17335991 GCF_000695525.1 Brassica oleracea var. oleracea
ACCGGCTCGCCATCATTTTCTTCCGCCTTGAAAAAAACATAAATTAACCAAACATTAGAAATTAGAAGAAATGCGCAAAAAATAAAATTTCAAAACTTAAATAATTGAAGAAAAAACGGCTGAACTTACCATGCGATCCCCCAGAGTGGCAATAGATTGAGCACCCAAGTTATGCTTGAAG
>NC_027748.1:17336009-17336184 GCF_000695525.1 Brassica oleracea var. oleracea
TCCTGCGGTTGGTGGAGTTGGTGGAAGAAGTTTCTTTCGTCTCTTCCTTATCCCAATGTGCACACAACTTCGTCCAGACTGTGTTGTTTATCGACTTTGGGACCTTTTAATAATAAAAAAAGAAAATAGTTTAATAAATAAAAAAATAGTTTAATAAATTAAAAAATTGTTTAAT
>NC_027748.1:17337647-17338204 GCF_000695525.1 Brassica oleracea var. oleracea
GTAATGCATACCATTGAGGATTCTTTGTATAGATGATCATAAACCATGAAATAACAAAATTTCAAAAATAATTGTAAGTATTCCTTTTACCGTTTATTAAAGTGTATAAGTGTTTCTCTTATGTTGTATGGTTTTCGTTCATGCAATCGTAAAAGTGTTTGTTATTGGGTAAAACACCAAAGTTTGACTTCATAATCTGGTTAAGACACTTAATGTAGGTTATATACGTGTTATTCAATCCGCAAAACGTTGTTTTCGGTTAAAAATCCCTAGTTCCTCGAAATTTCCTCGGAATATTCCGAGGGAATTCCGAGGAAACCCTTATCTTCCTCGGAATTCCGTCGGAATATTCCGAGGAAAAAGACTCTATAATCAAATCCTTAAATCGACAAGGTCTATTTCGAGGAAATTTCGAGGAAAACCTATCTTCCCTCGGAATTTCCTCGGTATTTCTATTAAAAAAAAAAGTCGATGCTAGTCTGTTTTCGAGTCATCATTACCAGATGAATCTGAATCTGGATCTTGGTGAAACTCTCCAATCACTGGTTCATCCTCTA
>NC_027748.1:17338337-17338962 GCF_000695525.1 Brassica oleracea var. oleracea
GGTTGAGTCTTGTAACAGTAACCCATGGATCATCTCTGTTCCTTATCTGTGATCAGTGACTGAAATTGAGGAGGATTAGGGCGGAAATCGCGAGAGATAAAGAGAGTGTTCGCCGGAAATCGCGAGAGAGCTTCGGCTTTCGGCGGAGAGAGGAAGAGAGAAATGGGGAAGAAGATCTGGTTCGACCTAATAAATGGAGGCGTCCAACGGAAAATGTCCGTTAGAATTTCCTCGGACTAGTTAAATATTTCCGTCGGAATTTCCTCGGAAATCATTAATTCAATTTTCGCGAAATATTTGGCGGCTTGGTTTACCCGGTGAAAAACCCCTAGTTCCTCGGAATTTCCTCGAAATATTCCGAGGGAATTCCGAGAAAATTCCGAGGAAATCCTTATCTTCCTTGGAATTCCGTCGGAATATACCGAGAAAATTCCGAGGAAAAAGGGTTTGGGGTTTCAAAACGTCGATTTTTTTTGCCGTATTTTATTTCTTATACAATAGTAATGCATACCATTGAGGATTCTTTGTATAGATGATCATAAACCATGAAATAACAAAATTTCATTTCTTATAATTGTAAGTATTCCTTTTACCGTTTATTAAAGTGTATAAGTGTTTCTCTTAT
>NC_027748.1:17340838-17342991 GCF_000695525.1 Brassica oleracea var. oleracea
TCGGTGAACTAACCCCATGAATTCGGTTATACCTCGTTGGTATTCTTCCGTAAGAAATCTCGTGTTCGGATCCAAATGAGGTCGATCGATCCAAGAACGAAAATAATTTGAAGAAGACATGTTTTTTATGAATCAAATTCGTGTGTAAAGAGAGTAAGAGGGAGGATGAAGATATGGAGTGAATGAAGACAAAGAGGGGTGCTTGTATTTATAGTTGAAATCCTGCAGACAGACCGAGGAAATTCCGACGGAATTCCGACGCCAACGGCTAGTTCGTCGGAATTTCCTCGGAATTTTTAAAATCCCCCAACGGCTATAATATATCCTCGGAATTCATCGATTTTTTCCAAGGAATACATTTCTCCTCGGTATTCCATAAGAATATTCCGACGGATTGATATTTCCTCAGAATTCCGTCGGTATATTCTGAGGAAACCAAATTTTGTGTTTCCTCGGAATATCCTCAGAAATTCCTCGGGATATTCCGAGGATTTTATTTTCCGTCGGAATGTCCGTCAGAATACTGCTGTTTTCTTGTAGTGTATATATGTTGTTGGTGTTTTCTTTTTCTGTCTTACGAAATTGTCGCATTGTGAATTACTTGGATTTGCAACATGTATATTGCATCAGTGCATGTGTAAACGAGTTTTACTATCATTTGAGAGCAAATTCTTCATTCAGTTGCATCTTTTATTTACGGGAGCGTGCATCGATTACAAATTTACAATTGTATAAAAAATTCAACCTAGTGGTTGGCCACTAAAGAGTTTGGTCTCTATACAGACTTGCAGCACTCATATTCATTGTTTGACATCTATAAAGATAGGATCCTCCGACCTACCTAACTTATCACACTACAAGAAAACGTCTCATATATAGCATGAGGAAAACGCTATTGCAATATATCGCATCTTTATGGCGAACGTTGTATCATCCCCCGCAATCTTTTCTCAGACACTTTAGATAGCGTTTAGCTTGTGTTATGTTAAAATATTAGTTTGATGGCGTTTTATTAATTGTGCAATTGTATAACTTCTAATAGCAGATAATAATTGTTATTATATCATTATCAAAACATTAAAAAAAAATAAAAAATACAAATAAATTTTTTTAAATTTTTTATATATCGAAATTGGTTACATATTTATGACAAGTATATCAAACTAAACCAAACGAAACCATTTTTTTTTCAAAAATATTAAGCCTACACCTAAAATTCTATACCTAAAGTTCTATCTTCTAGTGCCGCACCACACCACGACCGATGCCGTCACAACGAGTACTCCAACCTCGCCGTCTTCCAATCACACAGAGGAGCTTGGACCTTTTCCACTCTAAACCTAATGTCTAATGATCCACTGCTTTTGCTACCTCCTCCTCCATCAAACTTATCTGCCTCTTGTCCACTTTCATGTAATAAGAAAAAAAATCAAATTCAAAACACATAGAGAAAGATCAAACACTCTTTTAGATTTAAAAATAGCTCTCAAAGAGAATATACCTTCAAAGTCTTTTTCCATGTCTTCCAACATCTTCTGTCTCTTAGCACACAGCTGAAACAAGAGTTACGTAAGAACATGAAAATACAAAATATTTTTAATCAGTATCCTTGCCATTAAGTAGAAGCATCAACTAGCATCCAGATCAACAAAACAAACGATAAAAGGTTAATACTTAGCCCTTTGGATGTAAAGTTGGACCAACAACAAGAGCATTCTGTCACACCCTTTTGGGTACTCTTAGAACCTGCAGAACTCATCGAGCAATTTTTAATAAAAATTCAAATAAGAGAATAAACTAGTTTTGTTCATCTTTCATCAACATAAGCAAAACAAAAGTGATATGAACACAATACCTGGGAATGCAAGAGATTTGAGGTTCTTGTCTACTCATTGCTACGGTCAGATTGACGTGGTGGCTGACTCACAGAATCCACAGCTTCAAAAGCAACTTTCATCTGCACAAGAAAACATCTGAGAATCAATCCTAAGTTTCTTGGAAGCCTTGCACAAACTAGAAAGCCAACACAAAGAAATACACTTGAACAACATTTTGAAGCTCTAACAATAGTCCCCTCCCACAACTAAAGATCTGTGGGATTGTATATCACCAATGACTGAATCACTGTTCTTAAAAAAATTAAATTTTTTTAA
>NC_027748.1:17343090-17366147 GCF_000695525.1 Brassica oleracea var. oleracea
TTCAGATCTGTTGTTTAGTGAAATTGAATAGAGAGAGAGAGAACCTAAGGAGCAGACATGAGAGGAGATTGAGAGTGAGACGAGTGTTGGTTTCGGATTCGGCTGCAGAGGAGAGAGGGGAGTTCTCAGGAGGAGTACAGATTCCGGAAGAACAAAGTGACGAGGAGTAGATACAGGTCGACGGCGACGAACTGAGACGGTGACAAAGGCGGCGAACTCAGACGGTGACAAAGGCGACGAACTCAGGCCGGTCTCTGTCTTCTTCCCTTGGAATCTCTCATCTCTCACTGTCTCATCTCACTTCTCTCTGTCGTCGTGTTTCAGAAGTCAAAAGGAGAGGACAAATTAAAACACAATCTCCACCTTTGGATTAAAAACAATTAAGGGTAGAGATTGCAATCCTTGTGTATTACTTTCAACCAATATAAAATTTTCTTTTTTTTTTATATGTAAATATTTAAAGAATAAAATGAGAGGGAAAATGAAATGAGAGTAAGAAGAAAAATCAATCATTTTTCGCCTCAGTAAAGATAGCGTTTTAATGTACAATGATATTATATGCGGCTTTTTATAGCATCGAAGTAAAAAAACGCTATCATAATTATTAGTTATGTCAAAGATAGCATTTCCGACTAGAACGCTATCTTTTTATCCTATCTTTACCCCCTCTCCTTGCAGTGTCAGTTGGGTTTATAAAATATCTCTTATGTGACATCGATCCGACGAACACAATTAGCATAAGAATCAAGAATTTTAGAAATTGAATCGTTTTTGCTTGTGTTTTATTTCATGCTAATTACAAGTGAGATAAGCGATAAATAAATGTCCATTTTACCAACCAAATTTTGTTGGGCTTTTCATTTCACCATTTTAAGTAATTGCAGTCAAGGATGTTTATAGACTAATTTGGTCCCATGCATCCGTCCGAGTTCCGCCTATTAGTACTGATCTATAACAAGCAATTTAATATTTAAATTTGTTTATCATGACTTTGGCTCTCAAGACTCCGAAGCGAGCATGTGGTATAAAACAAACCATCACCGCACCGTACTAACATACCGAAATAGTTCACACTTCAAGTCTTCAAACCAACAAACGCATAAAATTTCACGAATGTGAATATGACTTCACATCTTTACCAACTACTTATCGCGTGTTTAAAAAATGGCTATCGGTAAATTCACCCGAAACTAGACATATATTATTCATTTTTTTTTTGAAAAGAGTTACACTATTTCTAGACATATACTACTCATTTAACCAAGTGGTAATGGTCTATTGGTAAAAGATTTAGTATAAACACGTCTGTCATAAATTCGATTCTTTCAGGGAACAAATTAAGTCATTGTCACTTGGCCAGTATGGACTTGGATTTCGGTTCAGTCAGTTTACATGGTAGTCCAGTATCCGACAATCTGGCTACCTCTGACATTAGTCAGAAGACATTTCAAACTCAGGTTATGCAATGTGGTATTCAGTCTACTATGTATCATTAAGTGTGTTATTTCCGGGACCGACTGGATCAGCCGATAAAACATATCATAAAAGGAAAAAAAAACATTTTTACTTTTCTTTTTTGCATAAGAAATAACATGTATTGCCCAATGCGGCAATGCGTGATGGTCGTCTAGTTTGGTATTCCTTAAGTTCAACTTCTACTAGAAACAAATGTAAAATTGAGTTAGCAAAAAAAATAACAAATGTAAATTGAGACTCCCGTAGATAAAAATAGAAAAACTGCAAAAGTTGATGAAAGGTCCATGGAAGAAATGTTAGATTTTTGGGTCCATTTCACCAGATCTCCCTAAAAATATGAATAAATATATATATTTTCCCTATAAATATAAATAAATATATATTTTCTAATATTAGTCAGAAAGTATGTATAATCAGCGTACTAGTTGGATGCAGGATTCGATCATCGACGATTATAATATATATACTACTATCTTTATTTAATATATATATATAAAGGGTAAAAGATATTTATAACTTTAGGTTTAACTAATCTAGATTTATGATTTAGAATTGAAAAGTGGAGTATGAATTTTAGAATGTGAAATTTAGGATTCTAATAAATATATAAATAAAAACTTAAAAAATATAAAATTTTTAAAAATAGTTTTAAAAATAATTTTTGATTTTTAAAAAGAAACTTTAAAAAAAAATTTATAACAAGTTCAAATTTGAAAATATAATTCGAAAAAATGTATAAGAGTCTTTTACCACTTAACGAAGAAGATATTTTTGAAATATCTCTTTCCAGGTGGTAAACATGAATAATGATACCAAAAAAGTGGTAAACATAAAAATTTATCATATATATATATAGTTTTAGAATATATATAGTTTTAGAATTATTTGTTTTTGTTTTGAAAAGATATTATTTTATATTTCTACCGTAAGCTCTTAAAAAAAGTTTATATTTTAACCATTATAATCTAATGCTCATTTTAACTTAAATTATTATCATCTAAATAGATTATAAATAAAAATAAAATTTTATAATTAAAATATTCTTATTTATAAGTAGAATTTATATTTTTAATACAAAAACATAGAAAGTACATACCTATCTATAATATTATCTGAGAAGTGAATTTGTTGATTTGTCATGCTCCCATAATTCTTGGTTTAGTCATATTTTATGCTAAATTATTAATCTTAATAAATATTTTTATTGATTTAGCTAATTTTCTGATTTGCCATACGCTCCATAGTTGTAGGTTTAGTCATATTGTACTGTCAATTATTAATTTTAATGAATAATTTTAGTCATTTAGCTAATAATTTATCATTATCTTGAAAATAATTTAAAAAAATCTAACGATATTATCGTAGTTAAATTTATATTATTTTTACTTTAGAAGTATTAAAATATTATATATATATATTAATATTATATTTGGTTTAGTAATATTAAACCAACTTTATTTTAATATATAGTAAAGCTTGACCCGCACGTCCGTTCGAATATTTTATAAATTTTATAAATGAATAACTTTAATATAATCGTAAAAAAAATATATATGGTTAAATTTATATAATGTAATTATAGAATCTTATTTTCAGGTTTTTATTTGACATTATCAATATATATATATATATATATACATTATCAATATATAAAGATTTGTTTCATACATTTTACTTTTTATTAATTATTAATACTTATTAATATAATTTTAAATTCGGTATAATAAATTCATAACCTTAAATAATAAAATAGATAATCCCCTTCAAAATATATCTATTTTTAATTTCTACATTTTGCATATAAAATATTTTAAAATTTTATTTAGTTATACAGTAGAACATATATTTGTTCAGGATCATTTATATTTCCTCGTTGTGTTTAAAAAAATATCCTTTAACATCTATAATTTTAGTATATAGCATGAAATTTTAGTTTACGATTTTTACCCATTTTAATGGTGAATGATATTTTAAATGAAAGATTTTTCAAAATAAAATAAGTAAATTTATAAATTTAATATAATTTTTATATTTAATTCGTATAGCACTTCTATTTTAATATAATACAGTAATTAGAAAGTTTGTGAAAATAACATACAAATTTTATTTTTATTTTATAATAAAATATTAATTTAAATTAATTTGTAATAATATTATACTACTAATTACAACATTAATTAATGCATTATTTTATAAAAAATGTTTAAAAGTTTTAGTAAGATTTTGTTCGATTTTTTTGTTATATGTGTCAATTATATAAGATTTGATATCTTAGTGATACCAAAATTTAAATAGAAATAAATGAAAGGATTTTCTAGAAAATGCCTATTTTAGTATAAAATAGCACGAAGTTGTAATTTCTATTTTAATAGGGAAAATTGCCACAAATACTACATTCATAGTAATACTTTTCATGCTTACACTAACCATTTTTGTCTTCGTTTTAAATGAAGAATAAAAGACATTTATACTCTTAGTTAACTAATCTAGACTTAGGGTTTAGAGTTGAGTGGTGGGGTAGAATTTTTGGAATGTGAAATTTAGGATTCTAATAAATATATAAATAAATATTTAAAAATATATATTTTTTAAAAAAATAGTTTCAAACATAATTTTTGATTTTCAAAAATAAATTTTGAAAAAAAAGAAAATTTCGAATCAATAAAATTCAAAACAAAAATTATAAAAAAATTCGAATTTAAAAAAGTATAATATTTTTTTTGTTTATTTAAATAATTATTTATTATATATAGAGAACAAGGATATAAAAGTTTTTTGCCACTTAACGAATAAGATATTTTTAAAAAAGTTCATTTGGTGGTTGTAAAGATGAATAATGGTACCTTGAAAGTGGTAAACATGAAATCCTCCATTTTAATAGAGTAGATATATCACATAAGATAGAATAAATCATCTATCTTGTAAGATAAATTTCTTAGAACAGTCAAAATCATTCATTGTGATAATTTCTGAAAACGTTGTAAATAATTCAACAATATTTATATAATTATTTGCAAAGTGAGTTTTTCGATCTAACATTAAAAGTTAAAGTGTTTAAAATATTTATTAACCAAAATGTTTAAAATATTTATTATCCAAAATAAATAATTAGATTATATTTTTAATATATAATTATTCATAAATTAAAAATAAATTTCATTAATTTGATAATCATCGTTATATAAAGAGATTCTATATTATGCTATCCAAAAATATTTTACATCATATTATTTCAAAAATAAATATAAAATCCATATATATTTTTATGTATATTGAATGTTTTCCCGTTTATTTTACTTAATAAAATATATTTTATTAAATAAAAAACCTTTTTTGTATAGAAAAATTTAATATTTAATTAATTACTAAATATTTCAAAAGTATTAAAATAATTTGTTCTAATGGTTTCTGAATTGATGATATTTCTATTTATAAGATTTTGTAAAATTATAAAATTTCCATATGCAGGCAAAACAGCGTGTTCGATAATTATTGTCTAGAACAAACCACACAAACAAAACAAGAGGTAGTATCGTGTGCTCTACTCGGTAAGCAGAGAGATTACGGTAGACCCAAGATTTAGGTTATAAGTCCACGTAGTTGGACGATCGTACACCGTATCTTGCGAAGTCAAACTAGTCATCATCAAGCAAGACAAAGATATCCATCCACATGTCGACATATCATCCACCAGATCCCATAACCTCAACAGATCACCATAACATGGTAAACACTAGCGTACAGTAAAACCCCTTTCCTTCTAAATCAATTTTCCCGCCTAATGCAAATAACGCCTAGCTGTCATTTTTCGTTAATTCCGAAACTACCCATGGGTAAAGAACATGGCTCCAGGATAAAAGACAGGGATATAAATGTAAATTTAGAAAAAAATCACGTAGTAACAAAACGTAACCCCACCGGCGAATTTATATTAAATTCTTGGGGCTTTAACTTTAAGAGGTTCACGGGGAAGGCATGTTCGGCTATCAAAAATAAAAGGGTTCGTATTTATTAATAATATCTTTGTTTCGGTGGAAACAAGAAAATTTATTTTACTTCCCTAGCCCGGCTCAACGTATTTTCAGTGACTTATGTGACTAATTACTAATACGTTCAATCACAGTAAATATGTCTGGGTGTGATTAGTAACACTTTGTCTCTGTGGTGAATATATCGCTTTCATTAGGAGTTAGGAACAATCGTTGGTACAGTAAGAATAAAGCGGGACGAGCAAACTTATGCAATTATTTGTCAGAGGGGTGAACAAATAATTACAATGTAACTATAATTAGAGAATTATTATAATTAAACAGGTTCGTACAAGAATGTTTATGACAATGAAAGGCCGACGTAATTTTATGCAATCATGTACTTGATTTTATCAGAGCGTTATTTAACTTTTGTTTTGATCCCAATTAATTACTAATATTCTGAATAATTGACCAATAAATTTCTAATATATGTGTCATAATTAAACATTAGCGCTTTCTTGTAATTCTCCCAGTTTCAGCCTTATAATATGCTCCTTTTCATTAATCTTTTTAACAATTCTCTTTCAGTCCTTAAAGAAAAAAAAACTTAAGACAAGACTGCATTAATTTCTGGCAAAACAACATTATTGGTTTATTGTTACTAAATCTCTTGGAGGAAGCTTATAGGCGTGACTGACTATTTTCGGTAGTGCTACACCTAATATATAATAATTTTTCCTAAAAAACATTTGACCAAAAAAGCAAGAAATATTTATTCTTTATCAGTGTAAAAATCTCGGTTTACATAAAACCACTTAACAAAAGAGAGGATAGAATTCTAATCCTGCCGATATTTATTGTATTATTATTATTTTTTGCTTAAATTGTATTAATATATTCTTCCGATAAAACAAAAAGAGTAATAAAAGGAAAAGAGCAAAAAAAAATACACCAGTGCCCGTTACTTTATTAAAAGGAAAGGATCGAGAGTAATATTTACTTGGCTTGATTGTAGACAAAGCAAGGTATCAAGGATTCATTTATCCACACACCTACTATTCACAGAGGGAGAGAGATACTCGTACACTTGTGTATACATATACAGAGAAAGAGAAACAGTTGTTAGGGAAAGACAAAGTGGTGGGTCTGTTTCTGACAATTATCTTCATTTCCCGCTTCTGCTCTCGTTTGAATCTCTCTCTTCTTCTTCTTCTTCCACTAAAAAACAGATAGAGAAAGAGAAAGAGAAAGAGAAAAAGTGTGAGACTTTCTTTCTTCAGAGATAAGAGAGACAAAGAGAGTGTGGTTGTGATTTGTCTTCACTGTTGAACAATGGATACTCCTCAGAAGAGTATTACCCAGATCGAAACTCCAGTTTCCAAATCCAGAGTCGAGGTTTACATTTCTATTATTAACACCTATTCATTGTTTTTGGTCAATGTTTTAGTACTTTTAGTTTCTTCTGTTTGCGTTATATGGTGCCAATACTGAAAGTTTTGGTGTGAATCTCTGAATTTTAAGCCATTTCTTATTTTTCAAAAATCCAGATTTCATAGGTTTAATCGACCAGTTTTGACAAAGATCAAAGACCATTATGTCATTTTAATTATCCTTAATTTCTTTTTTTTTTTCTCTTCTAGTTTTTGTCAAAAGTCAAAGCAGTTAAGTTCAATGACACAACACAATGCTAACTGGTTTTAGGTTTGTTTTACTTCGGCGGTTTCATTTGTTCACACTTCACAACATAATTCACTACAAAATCTGTACTTTTCTTGCCTTAATTTCCTCACTAAAAAAATTCATAGTTCATACATATTCCTGTTTTTTTTAAAAAATAAAAATTTGTAATCAAATCAGTTTATTCAAACACAACATAATGCTAACTGGTTCACATTTTTTGTTTTAACTTTGGCGGTTTCAGTTCACTATTGCAATTATGACCAGACATTCCCAATTCACTATAGAAACTGTACTTTTTGTCTGTACTGTTTTTAAGGATTCTTCTTTTTTTGGGGGTTAAAATTCCGTTAGATTCTTAATTGGAATCTGATCTTTTGCTCTTACCTTCTTAATTTCATCACATAAATAAAAGTCTTATAAGTTTCTCCTTTTTGGGTGGTTGTCTGAAAATGCAGGATTCTCCAGTGTTCAATTACATTAACAGTTTGTCCCCAATAAGACCTGTCAAATCCATACCAAACCCTCACCAGTTTAGCGCTCTCAATTTCACTTCCCCTCCCTCTGTTTTCACTTCACCACACCTAACTTCTTCTCACAAAGAATCAAGATTCTTCAAAACTCATCACCCTTCTCCTGATCCTACCATTCCTGTTCAAGAATCTCCAGACGATTCCACGTCAAATGAAGGAGCTGCAGCAGAAGCAGAAGTTACTCCAAACTTCAACATAGATGCTTCAACTGAAATGGAGCAGCCACACATCGCTAAGGAAACGAATCTTGATGATCTTCCCCTTGCTGTTTCACCTTGCGGTAGAGAGACCACCGGTGATCTTTCGCTTGTTCCATACGCTTCTCCTCCTAGAGAAGAGAATGGTGAGGATGATACAGGAATGGAGATGTATGGCAATGTTCAGGGAAAAAACGAAACTCCGGATTGGGATAGATTGATTGCAGATTCTTCTGAGTTCCTAATCTTCAGCTCACCTAATGATTCGGAGGCTTTTAGATGCCTTATGATGCAGAGAGCATCACCCTCCCAAGCACCTTCAGTGATGATGCCAACAATGCAGCCTGGTTCAATAAATGAACCAGAGTCTTCAATCGCAAGTCCTTATGGGGTAATAAAACTTATCTCAATTTAGTGTCTTATAAATGATCATTTGTCTCTTAAAGAGGTTGTTTTGTTGTGATTGTGATAGGCTGTTTCAGTCTTGCACCGTGGTATAAGAAGACGTTGTCTGGACTTTGAGATGCCGGGGAATAAGCAAACGTCGAGTGAGAATAACACTTCGGCTTGTGGATCCTCGTCCAGATGTGTTGTACCGAGTATTGGTCTTCATCTAAATGCCCTTTTAATGTCTACAAAGGACTGTAAAACCAATAATACCACTCATGATTACTCGTGTTCTGAGAAGTATCAAGTGGGTCTACAAGGCTCAAGCTCTACACTGCAAGAAACATTGGACCAAACAGAAACTGAAACCCGGGACCTGGAAGATGTTCCCGTTGAACCAACCTTGGAAGAGTTGCATTTGAGCAGCCCTAAGAAGAAGAGGCAAGTTTGTTTGTCCTAAGAGAAAGCACTTTGTAATAGATTTTTTTTCCTTTGTTTTAACAACCATTGGCTATTTTCTAAAATATACAGGGTTAAGCTGGAAGCTGGAGAAGGAGAGTCATGTAAGAGATGTAACTGCAAAAAGTCCAAGTGCTTGAAACTGTAAGCTTCATGATTCCACCTCCTTCTATCTTAGGCTCTTGAAATTTTTTTGTGTTTATGAGTGTCTTGATGTTGATGTGCAGTTACTGTGAATGCTTTGCTGCTGGAGTCTATTGCATAGAGCCATGCTCATGTATAGACTGCTTCAACAAGCCTATTCATGAAGATACCGTCTTGGCTACTCGCAAACAGATTGAGTCTCGGAACCCACTTGCATTTGCTCCTAAAGTCATTAAGAGCTCCGATTTGGTTCTAGAAACCGGGGTAAAATCATTTTTTCACCATCCCTTTTTTTTTTTAATTATTTCTCTCCATCATCCTTTTATTTTGTTTGAAGGAATGTAATAAAAGTGTAATGGCATACAGGATGATGCAAGCAAAACTCCAGCTTCTGCACGTCACAAACGTGGCTGCAACTGCAAGAAATCAAACTGTCTAAAGAAATACTGTGAATGCTTCCAGGTTTCTTTATTATTTTTTCTATGTACTTCCAATGGATCATCTATGTATTGGTCTGACTCTTGGTCTGATGTTTCTTTAAAGGGTGGTGTGGGCTGTTCCATAAACTGTAGATGTGAAGGATGCAAGAATGCATTTGGACGCAAAGATGGTTTAGCTTCTCTTCTTCTAACTTTTCATTACTAAACAGTCTCAAATTTTTCTTTCTGATTCTGATTCTACTTAAACGAATATCGCAGGATCTGCCATTGTTGACATGGAAGCTGAACAAGAGGAGGAAAATGAAACATCTGGGAAAAACAGAAGAGCCAAAACCCAAGAGAACAGTGAGGTTTATTTGATGAGAAAAGAGGAGAGTTCTGCTTTACCTGCCACACCAATGTCGGTTTACAGGTACATTCTCTAACTCTGAAAGTGTTTTTTGTTGTGGCTTGTTAAGTCTTATGTCACCTGAATTGTTGTATTTTTTGTGTTTTTCAGACAACAACTGGTTCAGCTAAAGAACATGATGCCTCCTCCACAGTCTGTACTTGGAGTTGGATCTTCAAGCTCAGGGATGTTTAACAGTCAATATACAAGAAAACTGGAAATGAAGTCATTGGAGACAGTGGCAGAGGATGGAGCTGAAGAAATGCCTGAGATTCTTAGCCACTCCTCTATAGATAACGTCAATGCTGTCTCTCCCAATGGTAAGAGGGTCTCTCCTCCTCATCTGGACTCTTCAAGCTCAGGGAGAAGAAGTGGTGGGAGGAAACTGATACTGCAATCCATTCCAACGTTTCCCTCTCTCACTCCTCAACACTAAAAGCATTTTGTGTGTTGTAAGGCTGCACCGTGTAGCTTTGAAAATTCTTTGAATCTTTTTTCAAGGTGAGAGATGATAGAAGAAGTCAACTTCTAGTTGGTTGTAAGTTAGCATACATTGGCATGTGTAATAAAGATGTGAACCCATCATGCTCTACATCACAAAACCAAACATTTCTTGTAATATATATCTATATATATATATATATATATGCTTCTTTGTCCACTGAACTAGCTTTATTTCACAATATATCTTAGGCAAATCGCTCCATTATTTCAAAACTCATACCATAATAGTACTTCTAATAGTCAGTCCAATGAATATCTTTACCACATAGTACTTATAAACCATCTTGCTCTTCTTTAGAAGAAGATCTTATAAACCCACAGAACCTGTTTTTCTTCTGTCTTGCACTTCTTTTCCCGCCCTTGTGAATCATGTCTCTGAAGAGAATCAGTGTCCTACTTCGTTTGCTTTTAGCTCCATCTTCAAGCTTCAGAACCGCTTGCTCAATACTCTGCATTTTGTTCTGCAACTGCTCAATCTTCTCAGACCCGTTTCTTGACTTCTCCATAATCACTTTTCTGTATATATCTCTGGAATCTCCAGAAGTCTCCTCGATTTCCTTTGAAAGGATCTCGTTTGTGTTTGTCATCTGCAAGACGGCTTCTTCCATCTCTTTCAACTGTCTCTTCACTATAACTATATCAGCTTTGCTGACTTTGCCTTGTTTCCCGTTCATCTCCAGCTTGCTTTTCATATCTGTTATGCTAATCCGGAGACTTAACAGCCTTCTTGAATCAGACAGAAGTCTCTCCATGATCTTTGCCTTGTCTTCTATGTTTCTAGATAACTCTTGCTTGTCAACAACTCCAACCACTTTCTCTGATTCTATTGAGGGGTTCCTGCTTAGGCGATATGTCCTCTTACTGTTTTTGAGAAGGGTCGTCTCTGATTCAGCAGATTCTTCCGAAAACTCAAACATCTTGTCATTTTTCACTTCCCTCATCTCAGGCTTCAATCTTGGTCGGCTAGATTCACCAGTGACCTGTATCTCTTCAGTCTTCCTGCGGCTTCTGCTTCTGTAGGAGCCCCTTCGTGTTCTTTGCCTTAAAAGCCTTGGCTTCACTTCCTTCTGAATCACAATTCCATTTCCTGGAGTGGTGATGCTTTCACTTTCCTCAAGCTCATGACAAAAAGCTTCTTCCTGTGAAGTAAATGGGTTTAGTTTAGTTCATGAAGATGAGCTTAAACATTTTTTTTGGTAATCAAAAGGTGGTTTCGGGAACCCAAGCAATGTAAATAGTCCATCCCAATGAGAATTGAACCCGAATGGCGGAGTGCCTACTAGACACTTCTTTACCACTAGACCAACAGCTCGTTGGTTGAGCTTAAACATTTGAAATAAATGGAAGACTTACCTCTCTTTGTTGATAGTCTGATGCAGGAAATTTTGTTAAAGCTTGACTACTTTTCTCAAGAGATTTTACATCTTTTGCCAAAGATGCAATCACAGGATCATAAGCTGACAATTGAGTCTTTAGCTCTGTAACTTGAGACTCCAAAAAGCAGACTCTTTCTCTCATCTGTTTCATCTTCTTCGTCTTTGCAACATCTTCCTCTTTGAAATTTTCACATACTCCATTGAGTTCTTTAACTTTGTTCTCAAGAAAGAATTCGCGTATAGATGAGATCTGAAGATCAAAGTAGAAAGATGTTGCATCAGCGTCCCAAAGTCCAACCTCATTGCTTTTCTCTTGCAGCTCCAAACTAAGCAACTCTTCTCTAAGGTGTCGGCTTTGGACTTCTTTGTGTAATAACTCTATCTCTGACTCCAAATTTTCATTCAAAGTGTTGAGTTTCCTAATCTCTTCCTCCTGCCTCCCAGCAAGATCTGACATTTCAAAAATCTGCCTCTGTAAGTCCCCCCTCACGTTTCTTGATTCTTCAATGTCTTTCCTCAGCTCCTCGACTTCTTTGTGCAGCTCTTCATTTTCACTGTGTGTAGCCTTGAGCATATGCTCTGTTTCTGTGATCTCCATTTCCCTGTGTTCCAAGATTTCGTCTACATTAAAAACCTGACGTTCCAAGATTCCATTTAAGAAGTTATCCACTTCAAGGCCTTCTTGTAACTTCTCCAGCTTCTTTTCAAGACCTTGATTCTCTTCCTCCTTACCTTTTAACTTCTCCTCTAAAGTCTCAACCTTGTGCTTCAGGTCTATATTACTTTCTCTTAAACCTCTAACAGTTTCAGCAAAAGCTTTGACCTCTTCAGCCATTTCAGACCCAAAGGACTTGTAAACCACACACATGTTACTCAATGCAACAACTTCCTGAAGAGCTGCATCGTTTTCTTCCTCAACTACACACATTCCATTACTGAGTTGTGAGAACTCTGAAAGCAAAGTTTTGTTAGCGTTGAGTGTAGAGGAATGATCTTGTTGCAAAACCATGTATGACTCATGCAACCTCTCAAACTTTGAATGCTCCGTTTGTATTTCATCTCTGAGCTCTTGCTCTTGTTGCTCTCTTCTGATCAGTTCTGATTTCAACAACCGGTTCGCCTTCAACAGCTCTTGCTTGTCCTTTTCCAGCATGTTACCATCTGAATGAAACTGTCCAAGTAGAGACAAGAGCACTGAGTTCTCAACCACAAGTCTCTGCATCTCATATTCAGCGCTTGAAAGTGAACACTTTAACCCATTAATCTTCTCCACAACACGTGATGTTTGGTCTTTCGTAATCTTACAATCTGCTTCAACTTGAAGTGCCTTCACCACTTGATATATTGCACTCCTCAAGCTATCAATCTCATCCAAGAAGATCTCTGCTTCCATCTGCTGCTCAAGATTCTCACTCTCCAGTTCGGATATGAGTTTCTCTGAAACCTCAGATTCTTCTTCATGCTTCTGACACTCAATCATAAGAGAGAAGTTCTTCTGCTCCAACTCTTCTATAAGCTTCTGCAAGATGAAGATCTCCACTTGTTTGTTTACGACTCTGTCAAGCTCTTCCTCATACTCTCTTTTACTTGAGCGACACTCTTCTCTAAGAAGGCTCACGTTCCTCTGAAGATCTGCTAACCTGCTTTCAGTAGATCTTTTATAATCAGCATGCTCCTGCTTCTCAGTGGAAAGCGAGGCTTGTAACTCTTCCACTTGAATGCTCTTGAGCTTCTTCTCGTTCTGTGAATCAGTGTATTTTACTTCTAGCTCTGTAAACTTCTTCTCCAAGACTCCTAGCTTCTCCTCAACCTTATGCAGTTGAGACACAAGAGATTCTTTCTCCTTTATGAGTTCAGACTTATCATTCTTGAGCAAAGTGAACAACTCTTCAAAGCACTTTGACTTGTCCCTCAGGCTTTCAAGCTCAATGTTTGCATTGGAAAGGGATCTCTCCAGTAAAGAGTTCTTCTCCAAGAGCTTCCGCATGTTCGCGGTCATGATTTGTAACTGAGAAAAAAAGTTTGTTCTCTCATCAGCAAGCTCAGATCTCTCTCTTCGTAAAGACTCAAATCTTTCTTGCAGGTCCTCTGCTTTCTCTTTGGAACCATCTAGTTTTGTGTTTGATATCAAAAGAAACTTCTCCAAATCAGCATTCTTCCTTATAATGTTATCCATTTCAGACAGCTTTCTTGTTAGAGTGTCTTTATCATCTCTTTGTTTGGTGCATAACTGGAGAAGCTTTGAGTTCTCTTCTTGTAGTTTCTTCACTGATAAGACCAGTGCTGATGGATCAAAACCTGTGAGTCTCACTTGTTCAATTAGTTGTTGGTATCTCCTATTCAAGTTGTCCATATAACCCTTTACACGGTGTATCTCTACTTGAAGAGCACTGCTCTGATTCATCTGTTTTGCAACTTCTTCCTCAAGCTTTTCTTTCATCTTCTTCAAGCAAGAGATCTCATTTCTCTGTATCTGCAAGGTGATAGTAGAAGAGTCATTATGATTACTCATCTCAAGCTCTCTCAACACTTGAGTCTTGCTTTGGAGTTCCATGGTGAGAACTTTCTGCTCCTCTTGAGATTGAGAATGCAAACTCTCCAAGCTTCTAAGACTAGTTTCAAGTTCCGAAAACCGAAACTGTTGTTCTTGCATTAGATCTTGTAGCTTTTCAAGCTCCTTTTGCTTCCAAACAAGTTCTTGATCTTTAGCTGACATCTTTTGCGCTAGATTGTCTGCTTCTACTTTCAGATTTTGATTGAAGCTCTCCAAACGAGCACACTGTTCCTCCACAGTCTTTACCTTTGCAGCTCCGGCAAGAACTTCACTGCTAAGTCTTTTGGCATTGTCTTGAGCATGAGAAACCTCTCTCTCTAGATTTGATATTGTCTCCAGACACTTCTGATATCTAACTTTCAAGTCTTCATTCACTTCATTTAACTTCACAACTTCTTGTTTCAAAGCTTTGGTTTCATTCTCTGCCTGCTCAGATTTGTCCTTGAACATTTCAACACTCTCCTCAGCATCTCTAATCCTCTTCTCTAAAACAGATATCAACTCAAGGCATTTATTGTATTGCACCAAGCCAGCCTCTTTCTCAGATTGCAATCTTGAAATCTCTTGCGTGAGACTACTGGCTTGTTCTTGCTCATGAGAAACAGATGCTTCCAAATCCGCTATTCTCTCCATGGATTGAGTACACTGAAGAAGTCCTGTGTCCCTCTCCACCTCTAGCTTTGCAAGAGATTCCTTGAGTACTTTAATCTCAATCTCAGCTTTGCAAGCACGTTCATCAAATCCTCTAACATCATTTTGAGCATTACTGAGCTCCTTTTCAAGCCTGGATAGTTTGTTCAAGCTTAGCTGATACCGTAGACTCAAAGCCTCTTTTTCAGTCTGAAGCTCAAGCAATGTTCTCTTCAGGCTTTCAACTTCACTATCTCCTTGGTGAGCATCAGAAGTTTGGTACAATTCGTTTAGGTGACTTGAACTACTTTTACTTGTTGCACCATCTTCTTTAGGAGGTCCAGAAGTAGATGATGCAGAATCATCAATCATGTCGAAAGGAACCTGGTCAGGAAACGCCTCGGCCATAGCTTTGTGCGCGTGACGAAGCTGCACTGTTGTGTGATCATACCTCTCGGCTAAAGCGCGGTAAGCTCTGTATAGCTCTTCAACTAGTTTCATGAGCTCTGGACGTTTCTTGTAGTACATTTCTGCCCTTCTTGCAAACGAATCTGCGTCTGTTTCGATGAGCTTTATCATTGTCTTGACTTTGGAATCCATATCTGGTTCAACACAAGACAAAACATTTTCCTGTTAAGTTTTTATTTCCAAAAATCCATATCCAAAGACTTATAAAAAGGAGAAATCAAGAAGACCTGCAAGATTATCCTGAATCCATTTTGAGTTTTTAGGAATGTGACTATCCCACCACCACGAGTACATCCGCGTGGAGTCTGACTGCAAGTGACTGGCCATTACAGCGGCTGAAAAGAATTGGTTTGGTCAACTGCTTGAACCGACTAGTAATACTCAATTCTACAAAATAAGACAATGTGACCTTATAAGGAGGAAGTCAGCAATCAACGGTAACTTAACATGAGATATGAGTTGCTTTCCTAATCCAAAAAAAAAACAAACCTTTGCACTTTGTTCCAAATGGTGGATATCACTTTGGTCCTTGTATGCAGGATCTTCCTGTAGAAAGAGCATCTATCTTTCAGAGAGACAGCCGCAAAATCATTTTCAAAAAAGCAATTCAATGTACAGTTTCCAATTTTTAGTACTCTTGCATTCACCACAAGCTATACATGTTCTGTAAAGCCAAGGGAATCTCATCTCAGGTGCAGCAGCAAGCAAGAAAAAATCATAATAATTATCAAAATGTAATCATCATAAACAAATCACAAACAAGAATTGGGAGAAAAGGGGGAAAAGACAGTCTTTATAAAAAAAACAAGATTAGGATCAGAGCATAGTTCAACATATATATCACAGAGGTAGATTCTTCATCAACAGAGACACAGCAAAGAGAAAGAAAGAAAAACTCTTGCCTGTGGGGTTTTTCAAATGAAATTTACCAGAAATATGAAAATAGGATAACAACAGATCCCAGGACCAAAAAAAAAGAAACTGTTTTTATTTCTTTCCCCCTAAGGAACTCAATATATCTGAAATTCAGGAGAGGAAAACTCGAGTTGGGTGCAAGCAACAGCGACTCTTTGATTTTTTTTTCTACGATATGAAAACGAAACATCAAAAAGAAAAGGATCAACAAATACTTACCCAGAAAAAGAAATATACAAAGGGCTGCTTTACAGTAAAACCGAGCTGCAAAAAAAAGACTGAAAGTCTTTCTTGAACCTACTGTCTCTTTAATGGGGAGAGACAGACATACGCAACATTCTCTTCTTTCTCTCTCTTCTGGACTGCAAGACAATAGAATGATTAGTATGATTGGTGTGCATACAGTAATAATATATTCGATACCTTATAATAACTCTTGCCTTTTTGGGAACTATCTTTTTTCTTTGTCAACACTTGAAATTCTTAGCGTTTAAGTTTATTTTATTTTATAATAATAGACGATTACCGTAATTTGAAATTCTTAACGTTTGAATTCTTCAATATTCTGTTGACCAAAAAAAAAGAATTCTTCAATATAAATCTGCGTTTTTAACGAAATTTACGGAATTATATGTGTATATATATATTTTTAAAAAGTTTATATAGGAAGAGAGGATTAAGTTGTTACTTTCTTGCAACATATTAAGTAGTTGTTATTTGGTCTATGCAATCTAGTATTGGATTAGAAAGAAGGTAAATTGTCTAACAAAATATTACGAGTTAGTAAAAACATTCACTAACACCGTTAGCAAAAAAAAAAAACACCGTGTAAATATTTAAGATATAATACAACCAAAAAAATTGTAATTATAATAATATATAGCAAGTGTGCCGAGACTAACGAATAGGATTTTTTTTTGAGCAACTGGACTAACGAATAGGATTAGCTTTAATTTGTCGGCAATCTGTTAGGAAAAATAGTAGTATATGACTTTATAATTTTGTATAGATATTTCCAAATAATTTGATATGCAGGAACGCATTGTGACGTATCTTCTCACAGCTCATTTTATTCAACATACGACACGACAGATGTGGCCACACCAAGTACAGTAAGTTCAATTAGTGAATATGATTTATTAGATAGATACTTATTTGTTTAGTCTAACTTTCGAAAATAAATTATTTGAGCGGGTACGAAAGTTTCCACAAAAGCCGGATTTATCGGTAACTAGTCTAACTAAAGTTTTGGCATGTATTCAATTATTTAGTATCACACCTTCAATTGTAGTATTATGTAATTATATATGTTGTATTTAAAAATATATATATGGAAATCTGGCATGTATCCAATTGTTGTTTATGTGTGAGTATTTGGGTCGAGTTCAGTCTATTTTGAGTTCGGATTTCCGGAGTTAGAGATCTAAATACCACTCAGTTATTTATAAATTTGGTTTGAGCTTGGTTCAAATACTTTCACATTCAGTTTAGATTCAGATATCCATTTAAATTATAAAAATAAAATTTAAAATCCCAATATACCTTAAAATTTTTAAAAATATATAAAAAATATAAATTTGAATATTATATGGTAAATATCAAAAATTAACTGAAAAATTGGTTTAGTTTAGATATTTGGACGAAAAACTAGTGGCAATTAGAGTATTTTTGGTGTTATTATTTTCAATATATATTTTAAATTTCAATTATTTTGGATCATTCCAAATATTTTTGATTTTTAGATATTTTAAGTTATTAGATTTAAAAAATAATTAATATTTTTAACAATATAATTATGATTATGATATTTTCGAATACCCAAAATACTACTGTTTAGGTTGGATTCGGATCCGGTTTTTCATATAATAAAATTTTACATTTGTTCATCTTTCCAGTTTTGGTTTGGATTCAATACAATTAATTTAGATCTTGTTCAATTTGATTCTTCTGATCCGGATATTTTTGTCAAACTCTAGTTGTTCTATATAAAAGCTTATTGTATATAACGAACGAACGGATCCGATTTTGAGCATCCAAAAATAAAAATAACATACAATATATAAATTTGAATATTATATGCTAAATATTGAATATTAACTGGAAAATTGGTTCGGTTTATATATATACTCACTTTATATAAAAGAGACATGTATATTAACTTTTTATAGGTTCTTAATTTACCATATGTATTAAGGAAACAATAAGCAAATATTTAATATTTTCCTCTTAATAGATAAAAAAGGGAAAAAAACAAACTGTTCCAAGGTGAAGTTTTCATGCTAAACGAGCAACGATGTTCTGTTGTATTTAGGTGCTGACTGAAAACTAATTGTAATTAGATGTTCATTTCCCCTTTCAAGGTTGAAATTTTGGATCTTTTGTATGGATAATCTCATTTGAGGTTACATGTGCTTTGATATTGGTAGAATAGTGATTGGATTTATGATAAACATCGTGTTTATTAGAAATAAGGAGAAGCCGACTAAGAAAACTCTCTTATATGATAGGGTGAAGTAGTCTTCTTTAGAAAGACTATCTAAAATATACGACCTCAGAAAGGATAGAGAAGACAAAAGATGGTTTTCGTCTAAACAATTTCCAATGCTAAAGTGAAAGAGTGTATATGAAGAACAAGTAATATAAATGTATATGGGTTTAAGTGATTGGGTCTAATCTGATGATCAAAGTTCCTTTATGTCTTTAGTGATGATGTTAAGTTGTTTTATGGAGATCAGGGATGAAACTCTCCATAAAAGGGATAACACAATAAGTATTGTATTTATTTCGGATAAGTGAAGAAGTTACTTATCTCGCGTTAATTTGTTGAATGACATTGTAAGAGCAAGCAGTAGCAATATGTTATATGAACAATATGCTACAAAAGTGATATGATCTCATAAATGTATTTAATAAATTGATGGTAGAACAATAAACGATTAATATATAAAACTCATACAATACTAGTATATGATATATAATATGTTTATTTCTAAATAATATATATATATATATATATATATTAATTTTATATTTTTATTTGCAATAATAAATTATATTTAATAATATTTTAAATGTGAAGTATTATTCTTTTTTAAAAATATATATTTTTTAAAATTTTAAATTATATTTTATTTTAAAACTATAAATATAATTTTTGGATATAAATTTATTTTTTATGTTATTAAATAAAATAAAATTATTTTAATGGATTTTTAAATATATTAAATGCAAATGTTCTACCAAATTTTTTTATAAAGAATTATAGGCAAAGAACATTTGCATCTTCTAAATGCTATTTTTAATTATTATATATTACCTATGTTCCCAAAAGTAAGATGTTTTAGATTTTTTACTTGTTCCACGAAGATAGATTTTCTATATGTTTAATGTACTTTTTTATGCTTTTAAGAAACATTAAATAAAAATATTTGAATTGATTAAATTTCATTGATGAAAAGTTATTGAAAAATGTATAATAAAGTAAAAGAAAAATTAAATTATAAACATTTATTGAATACTTAATAAGCGTGAACACTTTAGAAAATCTTACTTTCGGAACAGAGATGGTAGTAATTAATGTCTCGATAATAAAAACATAATGCCTATGCCAATGATTTTCCAATCAATGTCTTAAGACATATAGGAAAATCTACTTAATGATTTTTACGCGAACTTTTTTTCCCTCTCATCTTCACTACAAGAAAACAAGGGAAATTGCCACAAATATCACATTCATAATACCACTTTTCATGTCTAAACTAATCATTTTTACCCTCACTTTTAATGAAGGTTAGAAGACACTTATACCCCTAGGGTTAACTAATCTATACTTAGGGTTTAGAGTTGAGGGGTGAGATAAAGTTTTTGGAATATGAAATTTAGGATTCTAATAAATATATAAATAAATACTTAAAAATATATATAATAACATTTTAAAAATAATTTGAAACATAATTTTCGATTTTCAAAAAGAAAATTTATAAAAAAGTTTGAATTTGAAAAAGTATAACTCGAAAACATAAAAAAAAATTATTATTATTTTTATATATTTTTTATTATTTATTTAAATAAGAATTTATCATGTATATATAGAGAACAAAGGTATAAGAGTCTTTTGACACTTAATGAAGAAGATATTTTTGAAAATGTCCATTTAGTGGTGGTAAAGATGAAAAGTGGTACCATGAAAGTGGTAAACATGAAATTTCCCCAGAAAACAAGCACATAACAACAACGGATTCATTGTTAAGTGGATATATGTATAATATTATCTGAGAAATTACTTTCCTATTTTCCGTTCTCACGATGATTCTTACAATGATTAACTGCAATAATATCCTTAATGATCTAAGTTAATTATTAAAATTTCATTATTAAATTTTTTATTAACTTTCTTTTTTTTGTTAAATTTTGTTTCCAAATCGCCTTATTATAAAAAAGGCAATATCTTTAACATAAATACATATATAGAATTTTATAGTTAAAACATGTAATTTAATAAAAAAGAATATACATTTATATAAATAAAAAAGGAATTTAATATAAAAATTAAGATTTTAATATTTTATTTATTTATTTACATTATATACTTTAGTTAAAATAATTTTCTTTTATATAAATCAAAAAGGAAGAGAACATAAAAAATATAATATCTTTAATATAAAAATAGTAAGTTTCTATATTTCAAACCTACAATTTAAGAATTTTTTTTTATTTATATATATATTAAAAAGGATTCTAATATCAAAAAGGAGATATATCTAACATAAAATATATAACAGTTTCTCTCATATTCAAAACATTTTTTTAATAAAAATTAATTTCTTCTAAAACTAAAATTCATAAAAATTTAAAGCTTTTTCTTAAATCATGTTGGTTAAATCAGCTTTAGTTACATAATTTTAACAGTTAAAAACATATTAACTACTATTTACTTTTATTAATAATCAAATTTTAGTCTCTAAATCAATAATTTTCCTTTTTACTTAAATATTCTCAATCCTAAAATATATGAATATTTATTATATCTATATTATTAAAACTGAAGTATATATGAGTATTGTTTAGAAACATTGATAACAACAGTATACATGATAACTGTTTGGAAACACGGATATCAATATAAAAAAAGAAGTATACTGTCATTTTATTAATTTTATTATTTATACTACCTTAACAATACATCACATTATTAATCATTTTTTCTCAACAATACATCAAATCATCAATTATATTACCATAAAAGTAATAGTGCAGATTTTTATTTATTAATTAATCAACATTAACTTTGTGCAAATTATAAAAATAAAAATGTAAAATAACCGGGTTTTGCATATGATTAATAGTTCGGTTTAATATGTTTTACTAAAACTTTCTTTTATATTAGTTCCAACCGGTGAAAAATTACGTAGCCAAACACATAATTCAAATGCATAGTTTTTGTGAACAAAATAATAACTTAAATAAAAATAATTAAAACGTATTACATTATTGTCACTTAATGTTTAACTCCATTTAACTATTTTGTTCAATAAAAAATTCTTTCTATTTCTCTTATTTTAGCCAAACATATAAAAATAGGTTTTTTAATTTATTTGCAGAATCAATTAAGTATGGACATTCAGGTACACATAGTTTTTTCGGGTTCCGATATTCTTTTGTTGTACATTTTATGACGAAGGATTTTCGGCTGATTGAATGAGTTGGAGCAAACCTTCAAAAGAGAGAGCTTTGCCAGACCAAGAGAAAATCCTTGTCTTGATCGAGGTTATAATATAATAAGAGTAAAAGTCTAAAAAATTTCATGTTCACAGAAAGGAGGTACTTATAAGATTTACTTAACTGAATTAGTATTCTGGGTCAAATTGTTCGATGTTGGTTTGAAGGTTGCATATTTAATGGGTCATGTACCGAGTAATCGACTGTTTTCACATACTTTCTTTGGTTGCTTCTACTAGATGCTTGACAAGGGGGTGTATGAATGTGTTTTGATAGTTATATGTGGTGTTTGCAATAAAATGTTCTAATTCAGTGAAGATTGTATATGCATCGTTAGAGTGGTCATCGTTCAAATCATACATTTTAAGTTTCAAAGATGATAGATGTTCACATATGCGGTTACGCTTGTGCTACTTACAAAAAAATCGAAGAATTATCTATCACACATATGATTTATGTGGGTCCAATTTCATCAGTTTTGATATCTAAACCGTTTTAGGTATCAGTTACTGACGTTAGAGTTGTAAGTGAGACTCACCGTGAGAGACGTTGAAAGCAACTCCTTTGTTTTTGCTTTGTGTGTTCGGCTCTCTTACATTCTAATGATCTTCTTTGATTTTTAAATTTACCTCTTCCCACATTTATATGGAATTTATGGATGCCTACTGGTATTTTTTTGTTTGAGTTTTTGTTGCTAGCCGATTAGGCTCAGTAGTGTTGTAAAAATAATTTGGACTGAATTACAAATGTTAAAAATTGGATTAGGTATTATTTGTAATAAGTTATATGTCCTTAAAAACTAAGATGTAAAATCTAAATTTCATCCCAAATTTAATATATCAAATAAATGTTATTTATTCTGATTACAAAATAGTCATAATTAAATCATTAGTATTAAAACTATTTTTTTTTGTAAATAAAATTATAATAGTGTTTATTTCTTTTCCATCATGATTAAACAAAAATATATTTAATTTTGGGCATTAAAAAATTACAAACTATGTTTTGGTATACGCTATTATTTTTGGTTCAAAAAGTGCTTGTAAAAATACATATATAATTGCAATATATATTAATCCCAAAAAGCGGAGATGCTTATATACTTCCTTTTCTTTAGCACGCAACTCACGTTCCCCCAACAAACATCAATGAGTGTACGTTCAAGTCCAAAAAGAGGATAATCTAATCCCGTGGTGGTGGTGGTGGTGGGGTGGGGGGGC
>NC_027748.1:17368227-17382887 GCF_000695525.1 Brassica oleracea var. oleracea
GAAACAAAAGAGTCTAAATTTGTTTTGTTAATTTGATCTTAATTCTGTATAAACTTGTTGATGTACCATAATTTTAGAGTAAGTTTGTAGATTCAGTTTGATTTGTTTAAAACTCTATGAGAATACACATTTATATAATTTTTGTGTTTATAAAATCTGAAGGAAATATTTTGTTTTCAATTATATTAAATATTCTGAAGCAACAGGAATAAATGTAGTTGTTTTTTATTAAATATTTTAAATAAAATGTCATTATAATTTAGTGAAATTTATTTTTATTGTTAAAATATATATTGTATTTTATTTTCAAAATTTGAATATTCTTGTTGTTAATCAATAATGAATATCCTTATAAAGTTCTAACAATTATTAGCATTTATTTAAATATGAAATGTCAAAATTTTCTGAAAATATTGAAAAGGAAATAGTTAATATATCATTCAAATCGTTTGTAACGAACTATTATTCAGAAATGGTATATATATTTATAGAAAATCAATTTTCCTATCTAGGATACATATTTTTAAACAAATGATTCTAAACTTTTCTCCCATTAAATAGGGCAAATTTCCTAATCTATTTTTTTACATTAAAAGCCTATTATATTACTCAAACAAGAAGCCATCTGGAAAACCACCGGAATATAACAACCAACAAAAAAGAATTCATATGAAAAGCACGCGTAGTCTTAGTTAAAGAACCGACAGACCAGTTTTGCGCTTGAGGATGGTTAACTCCTTCAATTCCATCGAAAAGTTTGGGCTTGCTGTTTGATTTTGAATCATTAAGATTAGATCCTTGCAGTATGTTCAGAAATGTTGACATGTTGAGTATTGAAGCATACTTTCCATGGTCCATGTAAGCACTTCCAATTCTGTATGTGAATATGAAACACACTTCATTTGATTCCCTAGCCCCAAAAATTGCTAATGTCTGAAAAATCTTTCCATGTCCATCCACATCCACTAAATTAAGCCGCATAAGTCGATGAACTATCAACTAAACATATGCTCTGCAAGCTTAAGGCTTGAGGTATCACTTGATTATGCAGTGGTTGATTTTCCTCTAATTCTTTTGCACTCTCTGCAAACTAAGGTTGACTTTCACCTTCTATATGTATTACCAACTTTAGAAAATCTCTTGTGATTCCGATTAACAGACTTTTTAAAGATACTGATTTATCCATAAATTAAGATCTCTATCCACATATACTAAATTTTCTAATATGTTTAGTTTTGATATTTAAGTGTGGAATATGTGTCTAAGCAAATCTTTTGAGTTATGTTAGGAACATCTATTAATATCTTCTTTTTCTTAAAAAAATAACACTAATTTATTTTTTCTTAAATTTAAATTATATTTAAATGGAAAAAATTCTCTCAATCGAGCGGATCTGCATCTAGTTACCATATATGATCTATTGATATCATAATATTTAACTAGATCTTGACTTGCACATCGGTGCGGTGTTTTCTTTTTAGACTAAATTGTTTTAGTTTATATAATAAAATATATCACTAAATTAATGTAATGTATATGTATTACATAACTCTATAATGCCTATATTTATGTGGCTTATAATGTTATCACTATTGTAAAATTTGTGTTTTATAAAAACAATTATTTTGGGAACATTATTATGTAACCATACTATTTTAGATAATTTTTAATTTTATTTCTAAATTTGAAATGTATATGGAAGTTAAATTAAATTGGACCTACATAATAGATAAGATATATTTTGAGATATTTTTAAGAACAAAAATAAAGAAATACTAAAAGGAAATTATAATATATTGTACATGCAAAATAATTTTGTAGTAAAAATCTCATTTGAGAAATTGTCTGAAATACACAAAGTTGGATAAGATTTTTTATTTTCTTATTTGAAATAGAAATGGATATATCTTTCCAACAAAATATTTTTAAGACCTTTATAAAATGTATTTCTGAAAATAAATCAATTTTAAATTGTTATTATCATTAAAATATAACTAAATGAATTTATTTGATTTTAATTTTCGCTCATAAAAAATAAATAAACTTAATTTGAAGTTCTAATTATATTTTATAATAATTAAAATTTAAATTAATTAATTTTCGGAAATCAAATTTAAAATGATTCTGAAAAGATTCTGTTAAGCAATATTTAATTGTATTTTGTCGGGGTCAAAATCGGTGACGACGAAATCATAATCGGTAACGACTAATCCAACTCGCCTTTGGGTGAGTTGGACGCACCCACATCCAACTCTCCATCGGGTGAGTTGGATGAACCCGACATCCAACTCACCCAATGGCTAGTTGGATTGGTCGATTCAACTTGCCATCGGACGAGTTGGACGTGGCTTATCCAACTTGCCCGATGGCGAGTATCCAACTTGCCCGATGGCGAGCTAGATCGACCAATCCAACTCACCCAACAGCGAATTGAATCAGTCTTGTCTAATTCGCCATCAGGCGAGTTAGATCAGTCCCACACCATGCATTTCTTGTCTCCGGAACTCCCTCCTTCGGGTCTCGATCAAATTGTCTCTTGTTTCATCTCGATCGGAGTTACCGTTGAAACTTTACGATAAAAATGACAAAAACTTATTTTCTCGTATAAGTTCGAATCGATCTTATAAAAGATAACAGTTAACTTAACACCATAGTTATCTCGGCTATACGATTGGTTTCACTGTTTCGTAAAACAAACAACGTACATAAGGTGATTTCTCCGAAAGAAATCGTAAAAACGTTTTAGTCGAAAAACGACCAAAGTATCTAAAATGCGACAAAAACCCACTTACAATTTTTTACGAGAATCGGCCCAAAGTTACCATGACGGTTTATCGAATATTCCCGAAAGAAAATAAATGTCAAGTTCAAAGATAAATGTCAAGTTCGAAAATAAATGTCAAGTTCGAAGATAAATGTCAAGTTTCAAGGGATTATCATGAAGATTGGGAAAAATAGAATATTTCAGCAAGAACATAAACTCGACCCATGAGCGGAAAAAGGAAAGCCCAAACCGACCTAGGATGACTATATAAGGGGTGCCAAGGCGAGAGGCCATAGAAAACTCTACACACAACAGACTTAGCACTTAGAGCAATTTATGTTTTTTTTCCATTTTTGTTATCGAGCTGTGACTCAATTAGGTTTTCAGTCATAGGCGTTAGAACTAGGAACTCGCCGGCAGCTTTTGCGGCGTAAGCTTTACCTGTTGTAAATGCTCTTACGCAGATTCAGATTAAGATCTTTCTTGCTCTCTTTTCATTTTTATCGATTTACTATTTTCGTCTGTATACTTTATCTGATTGCTTGACGTATGGCTTAGTAGAAATCCGAGACCTCTGGGAAAGTTATGGTTTCTTAACTTTCTTTATTTTACGGAAATCGACGGTGCGAATTTCGGTTCCCACAGTTTGCCCCTAGAAGGAGAAGGGGGGGGGGGGGGTGATCAAGATCTCCCAAAATAAAAGTAATAGAAAGAGTGAAGAAAGGAATAGACAAGACATAACAAAAGGAAGGTGAGATGTCCTAAGAAGAGTTATATGTGAGAACAATTTTGTAACCTGTCTTTTTGTTCACCAAACGAAGCTAACAATGGCAACTGATAAATTCACTGCTATTCAAATATGAATTTTAAAAACTCATTTAAAATCCACTGTTTTTTAACTTAACATTTTGTGAAGTACTCTGAAATCTATTGTTATTAAAAATATTTTTATTTGTCGAGTTTTATAGTTTCAAGTGATTTTAGAGTGTTTGGGAGGAATTTCTTAGTTAAAAAATTAAAAATCAAAAATAACCTTAAACTCTACAATTCATTGAAATCATCTGAAACCTCTTTAAAAATAAAATCACCTCAAATTTTAGATTGAATACACCCCTCTTAGTATATGGGACGCTATAACAATAAACATATGTATAGTGTAGTTTAGGCAATTTCCCTTCAAATTTACATAAAGATAAATGTTATCAATTAATGAAACAAAAGAGTCTAAATTTGTTTTGTTAATTTGATCTTAATTCTGTATAAACTTGTTGATGTACCATAATTTTAGAGTAAGTTTGTAGATTCAGTTTGATTTGTTTAAAACTCTATGAGAATACACATTTATATAATTTTTGTGTTTATAAAATCTGAAGGAAATATTTTGTTTTCAATTATATTAAATATTCTGAAGCAACAGGAATAAATGTAGTTGTTTTTTATTAAATATTTTAAATAAAATGTCATTATAATTTAGTGAAATTTATTTTTATTGTTAAAATATATATTGTATTTTATTTTCAAAATTTGAATATTCTTGTTGTTAATCAATAATGAATATCCTTATAAAGTTCTAACAATTATTAGCATTTATTTAAATATGAAATGTCAAAATTTTCTGAAAATATTGAAAAGGAAATAGTTAATATATCATTCAAATCGTTTGTAACGAACTATGATTCAGAAATGGTATATATATTTATAGAAAATCAATTTTCCAATCTAGGATACATATTTTTAAACAAATGATTCTAAACTTTTCTCCCATTAAATAGGGCAAATTTCCTAATCTATTTTTTTACATTAAAAGCCTATTATATTACTCAAACAAGAAGCCATCTGGAAAACCACCGGAATATAACAACCAACAAAAAAGAATTCATATGAAAAGCATTCGCAGTCTTGGTTAAAGAACCGACAGACCAGTTTTGCGCTTGAGGATGGTAACAATTTTGAAGTCGTGGAACATTTCCTTTATAATAGTTAACTCCTTCAATTCCATCGAAAAGTTTGGGCTTGCTGTTTGATTTTGAATCATTAAGATTAGATCCTTGCAGTATGTTCAGAAATGTTTACATGTTGAGTATTGAAGCATACTTTCCATGGTCCACGTAAGCACTTCCAATTCTGTATGTGAAGATGAAACGCACTTCATTTGATTCCCTAGTCCCAAAAATTGCTAATGTCTTAAAAATATTTTCACGCCCATCCACATCCACTAAATTAAGCCGCATAAGTCGATGAACTATCAACTAAACATATGCTCTGCAAGCCTAAAGCTTGAGGTATCACTTGATTATGCAGTGGTTGGTTTTCCTCTAATTCTTTTGCACTCTCTGCAAACTAAGGTTGACATTCACCTTCTATATGTATTACCAACTTTAGAAAATCTCTTGTGATTCCGCTTAACAGACTTTTTAAAGATACTGATTGATCCATAAATTATGATCTCTATCTACATATACTAAATTTTCTATTATGTTTTGTTTAGATATTTAAGTGTGGAATATGTGTCTAAACAAATCTTTTGAGTTATGTTAGGAACATCTACTAATATTTTTCCTTTCTTAAAAAAAAATAACACTAATTTATTTTTTCTTGAATTTAAATTATATTTAAATGGAAAAAATTCTCTCAATCGAGCGTATCTGCATCTAGTTACCATATATGATCTATTGATATCATAATATTTAACTAGATCTTGACTCGCAAAATCTTTTTAGACTAAATTTTTTTAGTTTATATAACAAAATATATCACTAAATTAATGTAATGTATATGTATTACATAACTCTATAATGCCTATATTTATGTGGCTTATAATGTTATCACTATTGTAAAATTTGTGTTTTATAAAAACAATTATTTTGGGAACATTATTATGTAACCATACTATTTTAGATAATTTTTAATTTTATTTCTAAATTTGAAATGTATATGGAAGTTAAATTAAATTGGACCTACATAATAGATAAGAGATATTTTGAGATATTTTTAAGAACAAAATAAAGAAATACTAAAAGGAAATTATAATATATTGTACATGCAAAATAATTTAGTAGTAAAAATCTCATTTGAGAAATTGCCTGAAATACACAAAGTTGGATAAGATTTTTTATTTTCTTATTTGAAATAGAAATGGATATTTCTTTCCAACAAAATATTTTTAAGACCTTTATAAAATGTATTTTTGAAAATCAATCAATTTAAAATTGTTATTATCATTAAAATATAACTAAATGAATTTATTTGATTTTAATTTTCGCTCATAAAACATAAATAAATTTAATTTGAAGTTCTAATTATATTTTATGATAATTAAAATTTAAATTAATTAATTTTCGGAAATAAAATTTAAAGTGATTCTGAAAAAATTTTCTTAAGCAATATTTAATTGTATTTTCTCGGGGTCAAAATCGGGGTCAAAATCGGTAACGACGAAATCATAATCGGTAACGACCAATCCAATTTGCCTTTGGGTGAGTTGGACGCACCACATCCAACTCGCCATCGGGTGAGTTGGATGAACCACATCCAACTCGCCCAATGCCTAGTTGGATTGGTCGATCCAACTCGCCATCGGGCGAGTTGGACGTGGCTTATCCAACTTGCCCGATGGCGAGTTAGATTGACCAATCCAACTCGCCCAATCGACCAATCCAACTCGCCATTGGGCGAGTTGGATGAACCACGTCCAACTCACCCAACAACGAATTGAATCAGTCTTGTCTAATTCACCATCAGGCGAGTTAGATCAGTCCCACACCATGCATTCTCGTGTCCGGAACTCCCTCCTTCGGGTCTCGATCAAATTGTCTCTTGTTTCATCTCGATCGGAGTTATCGTTGAAACTTTACGATAAAAATGACAAAAACTTATTTTCTCGTATAAGTTCGAATCGATCGTATAAAAGATAACAGTTAACTTAACACCGTAGTTATCTCGGCTATACGATTGGTTTCACTGTTTCGTAAAACAAACATCGTACATAAGGTGATTTCTCCGAAAGAAATCGTAAAAATGTTTTAGTCGAAAAACGGCCAAAGGATCTAAAATGCGGCAAAAGCCCACTTACGATTTTTTACGAGAAGCGGCCCAAAGTTACCATGCCGGTTTATCGAATATTCCCGAAAGAAAATAAATGTCAAGTTTTCGAAGATAAATGTCAAGTTCAAAGATAATTGCCAAGTTCGAAGATAAATGTCAAGTTCGAAGATAAATGTCAAGTTTCAAGGGATAATCATGAAGATCGGGAAAGATAGAATATTTTCGCAAGAACATAAACTCGACCCATGAGCGGAAAAGGAAAGCCCAAACCGACCTAGGAGGACTATATATGGGGTGCCAAGGCGAGAGGCCCGAGAGAACTCTACACACAACAAACTTAGCACTTAGAGCAATTTAGGCTTTTTTCCATTTTTGTTATCGAGCTGTGTCTCAATTAGGTTTTCAGTCTTAGGCGTTAGAACTAGGAACTCGCCGACAGCTTTTTAGGCGGAAACTTTACCTGTTGTAAATGCTCTTACGCAGATTCAGATTAAGATCTTTCTTGCTCTCTTTTCATTTTTATCGATTTACTATTTTTGTCTGTATACATTATCTGATTGCTTGACGTATGGCTTAGTAGAAATCCGGGACCTCTGGAAAAGTTATGGTTTCTTAGCTTTCTTTATTTTACGGAAATCGACGATGCGAATTTTGGTTCCCACAGTTTGGCGTTAGAAGGAGGGGGGGGGGGTAAGGATCCATCTAACTCAAAGCCGAAAGACGCTCGGTCAGTACGTCTACAGACGATCAGAACAATCAACAAACTCGCGATGGCACCAGTGCCAGCGACAACATTAACCAAACTCAGGCAGCAAACATCTCTGTGGTCAACGCTGATGCAAACACCGCGGCGCTCGACGAGTTTAAGACGATGTTCATGGCTTTTTCAAAAAAATCGGAAGAACATGATGAAGTCATGAGTACTCTCGCAAAACAGGCCAAAGCCTTAACAGCGAGAACCAGGGCCGTCCTTCTGCGTGGAGCCACCAGAGTACACGGAAGAAGACTCGATTTCGCAACTCCGTCGGACAAGCCATGAACGCGCATGGAAATACTTTAGGACAAAATCCCGACGAGATAACCCCTGTTGCAACACGGAAAGACTTAGAAAATCTTCTGCCTCCCGAGCACGACGCCGACGAAAATGAAATCAAACGAGTCAACGCAGACGTGCATCCGAGAAGGAATAGGAGCCGCATGAACCAGCTAGATTCTTTGTTCGAAAAGCCCATGAATGAGGAAGAAGAAAACGTTTTCTGGGTTGAACAAAAAAGCTCGCATGAAATATGCTCGAAACACTCGCAACAAACGCCGACAGGCTCGAAAAATTGCTGGCGAGGATTTCGATGAAATCCGTGATCTCCGTGATAACATTACGAAGACGGCTGCGGAAGTAAAAGCGGTGAAATCCCAAATTCACCATGCTACCAGTGCTGCACCCGAAATCGAAATGCTTCTCGAGGAGGCTCGATAAAATCTCTTCACTGCTCACATCACTGAGACGAAGGTCTCGGACCCTGGAAAAATTAAGATCCCTACGTATGACGGCACCACTGATCCTAAAGCGCATCTGCAGACCTTCCAGATCGCCATGGGTAGGGCAAAGCTATAGGAAAATGAAAGAGACACCGACTGTTGCCGCCTCTTCATCGAAAATCTCCAAGGAGCAGCGCTCGAGTGGTTCTCCCGCCTTAGACAAAATTCCATCGGAAGTTTCCGCCAACTCGCATCAAAATTTCTCAAGCTCGTCATATCGAGAGTTAGCGGGATAAGCGACAAGGTATAGATGCGCTCAGAAAGACACTCTGGTACAAGTCAAAATTCAGAAAATGGATAACCCACGGCAAGCCGCATTCGATCCAGGATCCCTCCACAAGGCCACATATTACATCACCATCGAAGAGGAGATGACAATCTTCTCGCAAAAACATAAGTCGACAAAGACATCCTCAAAAGATGCGGCATCAGGCCAGAAATCTAAAAAGAAAATTCTCGTAACGATAAGTATGTCCATCACGAGGGGGAAGATCTCCAAGGGACGTATAACTATGCCATAAACCCCGAACATGGATGGACGTCGAGAAATACGTGGACTCAAAATTTGGGTTACGATGACTCCGTCTTCTGCGAGTTTCACCAGACACGGGGACACTCGACCGTAAACTGCAAAGTCCTCGGTGCGAGGCTAGCCACAAAATTACTTGCAGGAAAAAATTTTCGAAGTCACCGGTATCAAGGATTTCATCCGCGATTCCGATCGACCTCCAAAGACTGATAGAGCCCCACCACCGGAGAAAAATGCTCAAGAAATTCAGTTTGGCGAAAAGCACGAGAGAAGACATGACAAAAATGGGAACGACAACAATCGTCGCAGAGTGAACATGATCATAGGCGGATCACAATACTGCCACGACATAGTGTCGTCCATCAAAGCTTACCAGCGAAAAGCTGAAACAAGCGCAAGTTGGCCGACCGGATCTCCACTCCGGGATATCCCGACCAACACGATCACCTTTGAGGAAGAAGAAACCGGCGGAATCGGCTGCCCCCATTGCGACCCACTCGTTATCGATCTCGTAATCCGAGATCTCGAAGTCGCAAGAATCCTGGTGGATACGGGAAGTAAGGTCAACGTCATCTTCTGTGACACTCTCAACAGGATGAACATCGAGCTGGGCGAAGTCATCGCAACACCAAAACCGCTGACCGGTTTTTTGGGCATAACATCAATGACGCTCATATCGAAAACACTCCCGGTAGTGGAAAAATAATTCACTAAAATCGTCGACCTCGAGGTCGTCGACCATACTGTCATCTACAATGTAATCATGGGAACACCTTGGATAAACGCCATGAAAGAAGTCCCATCGACTTACCACCTAGGCATCATATTCCCAGCTCCCAACATAATTGCGGCAATCTGGGGATGCCAGAAACAGTCGCTACTTTGCTTCCTGGCCGAACACCAGCTGAAATAATTCACAACGACCTCTATGGTCAAACCTAAACGAACAAACACAGTGATGCGCCCTGGATCATAGACCCGGGTCAGGATGATGCACAACTCGACCCAACTGAGGTTTCCCCAATGGATGATGCAACCATGGTCGAGCCAGAAGCTAACTTGGAAAAGAAATGACTTAGGAAGTGGATGCAACCCCGTAGATGCATATCTGTGGATGCCACACCTATGGAAGGAACTAAGTGGAAGCAATAATTAATTGACCTTGAAGATATCATGGAGCTAGACACACATGAACACTTTGGACGAGCTGGACGAAGTGACACTTACTTGGGCGAGCTGGTCGAGCTGAATCAAGGTGACACTTACATATATGAGCTAGATGAGCTGAGTGACACTATCTTGGAGCTGAATGAGCTAAGTGACACTGAAGATGGAGCTGGTTTAGTTGCTGGGCGAAATGAGCCTTTTTCAGCCCAAAGAAAAATTCATAACAAATTCAATTTGGGTCGGTTTTACACCAAATTCGACCAGACCTTTCCTCAGTCCATTTCAAGCCCATTATCATCAAGAATACCAAGAGGGAGTTAGCAAGGAAGTCATGGGAAAAAGAATTCAACAAAAATCATTAATTTCGGTCTTTAGTCAAAGTCTTCTTTTCTAGTTTCTATGTCTTGTTTTTAACACATTCTTCTTTGGATTTCTATAACTTGTAATCCTATAAATAAGGCCTTAGAGCCACGAAATAAATCATTGAATTTTCCCATGTTTATGAGTTTATCTCTTTGTTCTTTGTAGAACACTTTTTGTTTCTTGGTGTGGTTAGCTCCAAGCAAACTTCTCTATTCCGTTGGACTTGTGTGTCATATCAAGAAACGGATAGAAACCCTTGTTTTGTTGGACTTGTGCGTCATATCAAGCAACAACTGAAGTCTGGTAGTATCAAGAGACTTTCCGCCCCTCTTGTGTCACCATTCAATCTATTAGTTCTTCCTTTTTGGCGAGTTCATATCCTTAAGTCCGGGTGAGTGATCCTTCCCTAATTTAGGGCGTATCAAACAGCTCAGACCATGTCTGAAAATGCTTCGGAAAAAAATGATCTGAAATCATCCACTCAAGCAACGGCTGCGGAAAACGAGAAAACTCCCGAGCCCAGCGCTTCAAACAACCCAGAAAATTCAAACTCGGAAGAAGTCGTCGATCCAGTAAAAGTCACCGTGACTAAGGCGCGTCCGATGCAACCTTGCCAAAAGAGTAAAAAACACCCGTGGCACAAATTGAACTACGAGATGGCTTGATCCCCGAAAGGGGTACGTAGACAACTCGTGGAAAGACGAGTTCAGCTATCCCCCTCTCAAAAAGGGGTGGGGGAGTGGGTATACTCCCACATTTTAAAATATCCGTCCTTGTACTCGATATTTTAAAAACTTTTCGATAATAAAAGAACACAATACGATTCCCAGAGAATCTCGCAAAGACTCTTTTATCGCATGTTTCATCTTGCAAAAAAACTTTAACGGCTACAATAGCAATCCATTATTCGCTCAAAAACACCCAAGTACAAAGAAAAATAATCGTATAACCTGGAAACGAAAATCTTACGCAAAATCAACTTACCACAATCAAATCTCGAAAGCTTTCGAAGTACTTCGCGGACCACATAAAAACCTTCACGACACTAAACTCTCTTCAAAACCCGCAAACATTTCATCTAGAAAAGCGGTACATTAGGAAAACGATTCCTAACAAACTGTTTTGGCCGCAAGGTCAAAATTTATACTAAACACTTATAAACAGGTTTTACAATGGTATAATGTTATACTCCTAATGATGTAAATTTTATACTAACATTTATAAACTGGCTGAACGTAAAATTGGGTCAAAATAATATAAATCTATTTAGAAGATACGTCTAGCAATATTAAAATCATCTACGATTATTTTATAGAAGCTGACCCGATTATTTTATGATTGAAGAAGTAGGTGCTTATTTTGTAAACCAAGACTCATTTTTTTGCTAAACCGATCGCTGCGACAAATATATTGGTGTGTTTATATTATTCATTGACAAAGTGTGGCCATTTTCTGTATGTAAGATAAAGTGTAGGGTCCTAAAGTTATTATATTCATACAGCCATAGTCGGTGTTATTATATTCATACAGCCATAGTCGGTGAATTGTCAATGTTTAGGTATGGAGAAATGTCGTTGTTAAAAGGGTGGCATTAGTGGACCCGACCCTTCTCGTCCCCGTTAAATTTTATAACAACAGTTACGGCAATAATTAACCAACTACGTTATTCAATCCCCAAATGTACAATTGTCATTATTTAGGTAAGCGAAATAAAAGGATACAGTTAGAATATTGAAAGGCTAGGGAAAGAAGTTGTTGAGATATGTAAAGCAAGTGAGTAAGATATGATCATATGATTCAATTATTTATAATTAAAAGGTTAAGACGAGAAGTCCCCGCAACACAAAGACGGACAGTTTGACAGGAAGTATTTGAAATCTTTTATCAGCAATAGTATGTGTCGATCAGTTCAGTTTCACTGCTATGGTTAACTTATCCGTTTTAGAATGTCCAGTATACTTTCTTTGTCCTACAAAAAGAAAGAAAAAAGACAAGAAGTCCCCGCTAACAAAGGTCTGTTTTGGCATACACAACGTGAATGTCACCATTTTGGGTATGATTGGTTTTTCCGCTACCACCCGCAAACGCAACTTTTGCTGTTGGTCGCAAACGCAACTTTTGCAGTTGGTAGCGGTTGTTGGCGTTTTGCAACAATCACTCAAATTGCTCTAAACCGATTCAAACCGTTCTAAACCTCGTAAATTTAAATTCAAAAGCTGGTTCCAGCTAGCGTTTGCGGTTGCAAGAGATTATGGAAAGATAATTTTTGTTTCTTTTTTTAAAACAATATAAATATAAATACAAAAATAAAAATATTCAATAAAAAATTTAAATTGGAATTATAAAAATACTAAAAATATATCTATTATATTTTAATTAATACTATAAAATTAAAAAATAAAAGTATTTTCTATGATTTTTAAAAATATAAAACTAAAAATTTCTAAATATAATTTTTATATTTATTATAATATTATGATTTTTGATATTTTTAGAATTATATAAAATGTAAATATTGTTAATTTATTATTTAACCGCTACTACATTTGGTAGTTAACCAGTCATAAGTATCCCGCAAACTCACCAATTTTTAACCGCAAAACCAGTCGTACAAATCTCTTAAAACCGCTAGAAATCGTAACCACTCGCTTCCGCAAACTTCCGCAACCGCAACCGCTGCGTTTAAACCAGTCATGCCCTTAGTTTTTAGATTTTGGTTTGTGGTTTTGCTGTAGTTTTTAGTTTTTCAAATAATTATCAATACATTCTTTTAAAATAATAAAACAAAATAGCAATAAAATTTAGAAGTTTACATTAAGAATTATCAAAATATAGTGATTGTTATTTAAAAATAAAAAAATAATAACATGTTCTTAAAATAATTTACTTTTAAGTATCATACAAAAATATAAACCACAAAATATCTATTATTTTTAGTTATTTTTAGCGTGTCTAATAATTCTTACAATTATTCAATAATTTTATTTTTAGAAATTAATAACTAATGATTTACAGTTAAATAGTATTATATAAAAAATTAAAATTTATTTACAGATATCAGACACAAATAAATTATCTTACATTATTATTAAATGATATCTTATCTAAAAACCTTTTATGGAAAATTTCTCTTTATGAAATATTATTTATTTAATTATTAATTAAATAAATAAATGCAATACTTTCTATAAAAAAAGAAATAAAATTCGTTTTTTTTATTAAAAGCCAACAAAAGTTGTTTTTTGGTTTTTCTTCATAAATTGGTTGAAATGTTGAAAAACTAGTTTCCCTAAAATTTTGGAAATTCATTTGTTAAAAATATTGATTGTCAAATCAAATAGTTTTTACAAAAGCAAAAACTAAAAGCTAAAATTTGATTGGATAAAAATGGTTTTAACAAAAACAAAAACCAAAAATTAAAGCAAAAACCACAAACAATCAACCTCTGAAATTATTGACATGGGGAGGCAATGGTTACATGGTAGTTATATATAAATATCAACATGGGCCTGTTATTATTGTATAGTTGTTTGTACTGGTATGACCAAACCAAAACTGTACCGAAATTTAATCTGAGTTGCTGGAAAATTGGGTATTTTATTCCCCAGTTATTTGAAATCAATATATTTAACTAGAGATAGATCCGCGCCGTGGATATTGTTCTTCTAATTATTATATATATTTAGTGGTATATAATATATGTATATAATATTTTTATGTTATTGACTTCTATATAATATATGTTCGTACATATATTGAATTGTGATGGTGTTATAAATATGTTGTACATGGTGGGTTTTTTTAAATGCAAAAAGTTAAAGTGCTGTACATGGTGTTTTTTTTTCTTTTAGTTTTAGATGTTTTGTTTATAAATTATATTTTTAAAACTCGATAAATTTCAATTTTATTTTCTTTAATATAAATTATTATTTTTTATTTATAGTATTTAATTAAACTATGTAAAGAAATACATATGACATATTCCTAGTTATTTCAGTTGTTAAAAAAATCAATTATATATGACCCAAGATTTTATGGATTTACTTAGAAGATAAAAAGGATTGGGCTAACTAATTCGTTTATGGATTAAGCCCAATTATTAACAGAATACAATTTAACATATAAACATATAGTTTTAAGCCCAAACTGTAACGGAATTTATTTCGGGAAAAAACGTGTAAAGTGAACAAATTTTGTTTAACTAATTATTGTCGATGTAAAGTTTCAAATCTTCAATTTCTTCGTGTCTCTCTCTCT
>NC_027748.1:17383426-17394617 GCF_000695525.1 Brassica oleracea var. oleracea
TTTTTTGTATCGCGGGTGTAGAAAGAATAAATTGATGGAAGCTTATTTATAGTGATGTGCAAACGATTAGGTATAATGAATGTTCTGAGTATATTACAATTTCCATTTTTAAAAGAATGGATAGCATACTCTGATTTTCATATTTTGTTGGGGTTGTTATACGGAGTTAAGATATGCAAGATTATGAATGTAGATGGAAAATTGAGTAATAGGGAGTAGTCATGGGCATTCGGGCGGTTTGGGTCGGTTCGGGTCGGTTCGGTTTATTCGGTTTTTGGGTTATTCGGGTTGGGAACCGTTTAGGAACCGGTCTGTGGGTCGTTTCGGGTCGGTTCGGTTTATTCGGTTTTTGGGTTATTCGGGTTGGGAACCGTTTAGGAACCGGTCATTTTTTGGATCGGTTTGGTTTGCATAATGTCGGGTTCGGGTCGGATTTCTATTTATTTTATAAAATCTAAGCGGGACCGCATTACAAATAATTTGGGTTTGGTTTGGGTTTAAAGCCCAAAAATCCCGAGAGCCCGAGTTAAACCCAAAAACATACTCGGGTTATTCGGGTAGTTCAGATTTTTTATATATATTTTATTTATAAATTAAATTTTATATATATTAAATTTTAAAATAATTCATATTTTTAATATATTCAAAATATTCGGATGCCCGTTCGGTTATCGGTTTGGTCTCGGTTCGGTTTCGATTTTTTGGATTTAGAAATATAGGAACCATTCGGTTTTTTGTAACTTTCGGTCCGGTTTCGGTCTTTTTTTTCGGTTCGGTTCCGGTTCGGTTTTCAGGTTTCGGATAGGTTCCGGTTCGGTTTTCAGGTTTCGGATAATATGACCATGACTAATAGGGAGGTCGTAATATAAGGAGGTAAATCTTGTTGAAAATTTAATATCAAATTTTTTCGAATATACAGTTTGAATCAAATCCTATCAAGTTGTTATCGATTATTTGGTGTGGAAGTCAAGTTAGTGTAGATTTGATCAAATCTTTTCTCAATAATATCTTTCAAGTGTTCTTTTAGGTAAGGATTATATTTACAGAATTGGTAGATATGAATATTATTTAAATTCAAAAATACATATGATATCTAAGTTCTAATCTTATTAGAAGAAGACTTGTTAAAACGTAAAATAGTGAACATGAGATGATTGAAGTTTATATACTGACAATATTGTGTTCATAATGCCAGGTTTCTCTAAGTCTAAGAAAGAATCAGCCAACTTGGAGGCAACTATTATCTATACGAAAATGAGATCGAATAAGAGTTATTGCATTGATAATCTAATTATGAAGCAAAGAGAATAAAACATATTTATGTCTTCGTATGATAATGATGTTTGTAAGATATCATAATCAATCAACTTAGAAGCAAAGAGTATAAAAGGCGCCAAGTATCATCTATACGATAAGAGGTCCAATGAGAGTTATTGTATAGATAAAAAAATTGTATATAACACTCGGTCTCGATTTAAATTAATTTGTGTCAATATATTGGTTTACTTTTAATAGATAACAGTTTAATTTTAGTTATCCGGTTTTATTTGTAATAGCAGCGTGTTATATAATAATTAAATTGTAGCAAATTTGAAATGGTCCATAAATAAAGCAGCTTTCTAACAGACTTCAAAGAGTCCAAAACTTAATGACAACTTTTATGGTAGATAAATTTAGGACTCTATTTTAATAGAGTAGATACCCAAATATTGTTTGCGTAAAATTATTTCTGAACTAACGGTTGACTGCAAAAAATCAGACTTAAAATAGTCAACCGTTAACATATATATGGAAAACTAACGATTTTCGTCCAATTTTAACTGTCAAATATTTCATAATCATACCCGATTTTGTGCAGTCAACGATTAGTTCGGAAATAATTCTGTCCAAGCAATATTTGGATATTAAATATTCTGATTTCAAATAGTTGGGAAATAAAAAAAACAAATTTAAAATACACTAATTTATCTACAACAAAGATCCAAAACCATCTATCTGTGGTCTTACAAATGTAAAATACAAGAATTTATATTTAACTCTAGTAATATTAGATGTTTTGTAATACTTATATACAATATAAATGAGTATAAGCTTTCCCATATTTAAATAATTGTTTCTTCTCAAAATTAACAAAAATTAAAGTAAGATCACTTATATAGATTGCCGTGGATCTCTGCTTTAGACAATGTTCGTTGTGCATTAGTATATACATATAAATTTTTCTTATAATGATTTATTCGTCCTCACAAAACCCTATGTAAATATCTCTAACTAGTTTTATCCAACTTGATAAATTTTCTTAACTCAAATTTTAAGAAGTTGATTGATATTTTGAGTTTGAAACTTACATAGATCATTATAGAAAATATAATGTTTTATCCCCCAACTATTTAAAATCAGCATATTTAGTATTCAAGTATTGCTTGCGCTAAATTATTCCCGACCTAATCGTTGATTGCACAAAATTGAATCTGAAATAGTAAACCGTTAAAAATTGGACGAAAATCATTAGTTTTCTGTTTATAAGTTAACCGTAGATTATTTAAGTCCAATTTTTCATAGTCAACAATTAGTTCGGGAATAATTTTGTGCAAACAATACTTTGATATAAATGTGCTGATTTCAAATAGTTAGAGAATATACTCATTTTTCCCAAAAATTTCTTGTTAAATATTTTAGTTCCTTTTGATCAACAGGGGACCATGAGCTCAAATCTACACTATTTTTTGGGCCCGTGTAAAAATCAGGTATCAATACTATTAAAAGAGAATGAGTTTTAAAAAATCTACCTATGAAAGTTGTTTGAACCCTTTCATTTAACTCATTATTTTTTTGTCTTACCTTAAATTTAGACTAACAATATGTTACCATATATTTCTCTAACAATAATTTATTCAATTCCATTATTTATTCAAATCTCACTCCTAAATCCTAATCATTATTATTACTATATTTACTATTTTGATTTTTAATCGTAAAAGCATTGAAACTAATGTTTTATATTATCACTTTTATCATATAATATATGATTTAAAGCAAGAGAAGTTACACGACATATATGTACATTCTAACTTCATCTTTCCTTTATAATAAAGTAAGCATATCATATATAAACTTTTTCACTAAAATCTCATATCATATAGTAAACTTTCAACTGTCTATAGTTTGGTAGATATTTTCATATTTAAAAATGAGTTTTCTGAATAGTCATGATACCTTCAAAAAATGTAGAAATTCATTGGTTATGTTAAAGCCAACCCGACTTCACGATATCAATATTGATTATTCACGATTTTGAAAATTATTGGTTTTGATATTATATTTTTATATACTTTTCACTTAAAAACGAATCAACACTATTAAAAGGGAAATAGTCTTAAAAAATCTAATATAAAAAAGTTGTTGGAGTCATGTATAACTATTTATTATTGTTTTGGTAATAGCATTAATCATTCGAACTATACAATATTTTAAATATTTTTTACAGATCCTAATATTTTTCCTTATGATACTTTTACTCAGAAAAATATTTCATCAACCATGTTTTTGTACAATAACGTTAAAAATCTATATCAAAAGGTTGTTGGACCTGATATGGAAGTAATGGGTCCACATTTGTTCGGGTATTCAGGATCCTAAAAAAAATTGAAATATCTAAAAAATCTGAAAAATATCCGAAATACGAAAAGTACTTGAAACTCCAAACAAATACCCAAAAAAATTCAAATACTTAAAAATTCAAGATCTTATTCAAAATCTGACACGATGAACTGAAAAATACCCAAACTTTTATCCAAATACCCATTTTTTTTTAATTTGAAAATTTACCTGAAATCAAAAATTATAATCGTAAACCAAAAACTTAAAAAAAATATCCATAATACCGGAAACACAACATATTTATGATCGGGTGTAGGGTAGGACCCGAACTCAAACAAAGACATGCGGGTCCAAAAAAAACCCAATAAGTTATTTTCTCTGGACCTGAACTAAACCTATATTTTTGGGTCGGTTCGGTTTGTTTTATTGATCCGGATATAATTCTCATGCTTAAAAGAAACTTACGTAAAAGTGTACATATAAAATCTCAAATAAACTAATTCGTAGATTATATAACTGTTAAAGTTATATTTTTCGATATAAGAAGACTATGTATTATAATATAAGCCAAAAAACATGCGTTTGAAAAGCGCGGCTCAAAATCTAGTTCTTGCAATTTAAAAGTACTGATATGAAAATTTTGAATATTACCTAAAGTTATGGGCATTATGAGGGGAATTATGAGTTGGTTAAGTTGATGAAATAAAGAATCGGAAATAAAACTAAAACCTCGTTTGGTAGTTTATTAGAATTGTTAATTCTTTTTCATTTTTCTTCTTTATTATCTAGTTTGCGACCTAGTGAAATCGAATAAATGTCAGATATACCAACCCCCTGGTGCTGGCCCTCGTTTCAGCACCACACTAGTAGATTTTTTTTCTTCTTCTTAGGAACATGGATTTGACTAACACTAACAAATTATCCAAAAATATCAAAACGTCAGTGAGAATTGTAAAGTTGAAAAGCAAGAATCAAGATTTAAGACGAGATATCTCTTATACTACATATAGAGGTTTTGTTCTTCCTTGAACCATTCTTTAGTTTCTAGACTGGTCTATGTTTTTTCCAGTAATATCTCATATCACTTAAGAATTTCTAAATCACGCTTGTTGCACGTTCCCCTGAACCTGCAACAACCACATAACCAAGAACAAGGAAAAAAATAAAATTAACATTTGTAGCAAATCTTATCACGAATAATGTTTTCCTGGGAAACAAGTAATATTTCGGGACTCACATCAACATCTCTACCGTAGTTGGTATTGGTCATAAATGTACTGGTAGATCCGCACTCACTCGCCATAAGCGAAATGTTTGATCTATGGAACTTAGTCGCCATCCACGGATAATACTCATGTTGACTTTCCTTTCCTAATTGAGATGAAGCTCTATGCATCCGTACGGCCTTAAGTACACCGTTCCTCGGTGCTTCCACGTTAGATCTTCTCCTCGCGCTCGTATGCTTCTCGTACATCTCGTAAGGTCTCTGCTTCGGCGCACTCTGAGACCGAGCCTTGGCTTTAGAAGACTGAGTATTAGCCATGTAATTTGGGAAGAGAGGATAGCCGTAAGAAGACAAAGTATCTCCATTGTAATACTCTTTGAATCCGAAACACTGAGGACTGCGTTGAGCTCTGCTGAACGAGTTACAATCCTCGAAATGGCTAGGACTCATATCGGTTATAGAAGGAGCCGGAGAGTAAAATTTGGACTGAATCTCCATTTCCACATTCTCGATGTTCTCGTCATTCTCCTGCAAGAACAGAAACAGAGGAGTCAAAGTTTAGAAACTTTAGGATCCGGATGTTTTCAAGATTGGATTTTGAGATCTGGGTTAGATCCATTACGTGGTAAATGTCACTGATCCGGGTTTTATGAATCGGTGTTCTTGGATTTGTGGATTTTGGTGTTGAATCTCCTATCGTACGAATCCTCTGTTCTCGAGCTTTAGCCTGAAGTGTAATCAACGCTTGCATGCATCGAAGTGTAGCTGTTGCTCGTTTCCTCACTAAATGACCTCTCACAAGTGCTTGCAATTTCACTAACCCTTTTAAGGCTCTTAATGCTTTCCTCGCCTGCCCCCAAAAAAGTTTAAAACTGCTCCGTTAGAACTAATTTGAGGCCAGAAAAAAAAGGAGAAAAAGATATTTTGGAGTTTCGTTTTTTCAGTGTTCACCAAATGGGAACGATAGTAGGCCTGAATCTTCACTGCTGCAAATTCTTCAACAGCCATTGCAATCTCCGCGCCCTTGTTCTCATCATGTTCAGTGTCCACGTTTGCGACCTCAAATGGTTGTGGCGGTGGAGGCAGTGACGGTTGAACCGGTGGAGATGAAACTTTGAGGGTAGAAGCACAAACTGGTGGTCTAGTGGAAGAAGAACGTCTAAAAATCCATCGACGTTTCTCTTTAGGAATACCTGGAACCGGTGAAGTGAATCCACCACACTCACTCTGGATAATCTTTTCCTTTGATCTCTCCTTCTTTCCCGTTAAGAAATTTCGAATCCACTTGCTTGTTTTCCCCATTATATTTTTTGAAAATCTTTGGTCAGACTACCATTATACGTCAGAGAAGAAGAGATCGTGTGATAGATGCGTGTGTTTGGTTTTGAGAGGTTATAATGCGACTGGCTTTTTAAGACATTGTACGGGAAGAACTCTTTAACTGTTTTTTTTGGACAGTCTAAGGGCAACATTATCGGTAAAGGTTCTTAATTTTTTTTTTTCGACTGAAAAGAAAAAAAAAGATAGAAACAAACTAATCGCGGGCCGCCACGTGTCAGTGGGGCCCGCGAACAGTACAAGGACCAAGCCAAAACACCGGAAAAGTGCCAATTTCGACCCCAACAATTTATGTCGTGCCAAATACAACCCGAACAATTGATCAGTGCCAAATACGACCTCAACTCAATTATAATTCGAAAAACCTACCCAAACTTCTTAAAATGTGCTTAAATCTACATTGACTCTAACAAAAGTTAGTCAACTGTTAACATGATAAAACGACGTCGTTTTAATATACAAGGAAAAATGCCAATTTCGACCCCAACACTCTCAATCGTGCCAAATTGGACCCGAACAAATGGTCAGTGCCAAAACCGACCTCAACTTAATTATAATTTAAGAAAAACTACCTGAACCTCTTAAAACGTGCATAAATCTACATTGACTCTACAGAAATTAGTCAACCGTTAACAAGATAAGACGACGTCGTTTTGATATATATATATATATATTTTAAATATGTTCATTCCGGAACTCAAACCGTGTTGTGATACCCTTTTAAATGGACACACTAACAACTGGATAAAGATAACTTTTTGAAATATTATTACAAATTTGAAATTATATAAACTATTATTCTTCTTTATCTTATCTAATTTTATAATTTTGGTGATAATTTTTTTTCTGATTTATATAAATACATTAACATGTTTTTTATTTATCATATCTTTAATAAACTTATATCTTACTAAAATATAGATAATAAAATATTTATTATAATACGATCTTAAATATACTTAAAACTTTGAATTTATTTATAAAATTTTCTTATACAAATTATTTTTAATTTTCAAACTTAAGTAGAATTTTTTTTTAATTTTTCAAAGTTAATATTATATATTTTTGATATTTTCTTCAAAAATGTTAAGAGGCCTTTTATCTTTCTTTCACTAAGATATCTTGTACAAAATATTAAACATATTAAACAATAACTGAAGTATATAAAGCAATCACCAAAGTTTTAAATTGGATAAGATGAAGAGGAATAATAGTTTATATAATGAAGAATTTCAATTTGTAATAATATTTCAAAAAATTACTTTAGTCTAGTTGTTAGTGTGCCCATTTAAAAAGATATCCCGGCATAGGTTTGAGTCCCGGAATGAACATATTTTAAAATATATATATATATCAAAACGACGTCGTCTTATTTTGTGAATGGTTGGCTAACTTTTGTTAAATTCAATGTAGATTTATGCACGTTTTAAGAAGTTAAAGTAATTTTTTTTTAAATAATAATTGAGTTGAGGTCGTTTTTGGCACTGACCATTTGTTTGGGTCCTATTTGGCACGACTGAGAGTGTTGGGGTCGAAATTGACATTTTTCCTCGTATATCAAAATAACGTCGTTTTATCTTGTTAACGGTTGACTAACTTCTGTTAAAGTCAATGTAGATTTAAGCACGTTTTAAGAAGTTCAGGTAGTTTTTTTAATTATAATTGAGTTGAGGTCGTAATTGGCACTCATCAATTGTTCGGGTCGTATTTGGCATGACTGAAATTTGTTGGGGTCGAAATTGGCACTTTTCCCGCCAAAACACCTCTTATTTAACGACTTCTCCTCTTCGGTTTTGGTGTTTTTGTGGGTCCCCTCTCCTTAAGGACCAAATTTTGTGCCCGATAATGTTGCCCTAACACCATAAGTACCGTAACTACCCATCACTCAAGAGCATTCATTTTCCCGTTCTTTGCATGCTCTTATTGGTTGAATTTAAGTGGAATATATGTTGGAAAGTATAATTACATATAATTTGTCTCTGTGTACAGTTTTCTCTTTTGTTTTGGGTTTGTAGAACTAAAAAGTATGGTAACTAAAAAGTATTGTAATGTCAAAATTCATGGGAATAATACATAACGTGATGTAGATTTATCGGTTTATTACGGTTCGTTTTGAAGATATGTAGGCTAATTCGGGAGAAAAAGAATAATGGAAACTCGATGGCCACATTAAAAAGGCCTCTGATTGTTTGAGATTTTGAAGACTTTTGCTGTCAAGGCTTTTAAATTTAATGTGGCTGTTAAAATTGTTTCTGTTAAATTTTTTAATATGACTTTAGAAATACTAAAAACATCAAATTGTGGCTTTAAGAAAAACAAACAAAGTAAAGAGTAAAATCAGTTATTTTGGCTGTGAGAAATTTAAAGAGAGCTTTGAAGACTTTAAAGAGTCTAAAACCTGATTGGAAATAAATTGACTTTAAAGACTTTATAATTAAGCTAAAAAGCCTCAAGAGCCATCACAGCTTAATCACCAATAGGAAATCTTCAATAATCAGATTCGATTAGATAGATTCCTTGCATACTTCGTTGGATATCAGAATATACTAAAAGACCCTTTTTAGGCAACTCATCCTTTGGAGTCACTTAACTAATAACTCAAAAACAATATTTCACTGCACAACCCGAACTGTAGATGGGAGACGATCGTGTCATAATCTGGATTCAAATTTGAGATTTTGCATGTATGTGTGGTAGACGAGAAAATACACAAGTCCAGAACGTGAGACTCGCGATTGATGAGCCATGTGAAAAAGGGTGAAGACATGCAGAATCCCTGTGAAATACTTTATCATGATCGTAACTTGTATTTTATATATACTTTTACGAAACTTTTATTTATTTTTATATAAACGACGTTCTGCTTTCATGGATTTTAGCATGAGACATATTACTATAAAGTTATTATATTTGGAATAATCAAAACACGGTTGGCTTGAGTGCCCCACATTGAAATATATGAGAAAAAATGTTAGTAGTTATAGTTTGTGGTCAGTCGAATGAGACTGTTCAAGATAATATATGTCCACATAATTTAACAGTTTTTAGTAATCACAGCTGTTGAACTGAAATTCAAACTAGTTTTGTATTACTTTTTTTTGGATGAAATGTGAAATTTATCGATAGGAATAAAATAATAGGCATTTACAAAAAAATGTGGAAACTATATATATGATGAGGCAATACAAAGAAGCAATACTTTATGAAAATCTATGATCCGCCCTATATCGAAGAGAGTTGATCCTGTTCCGTATGGCTTTATCAACGATCTGAATAGCTTGGTCTACCGTACGAAAGCCTGTCTGGTGTCTGCGCTCATTCCTCTCCTTCCACATATAGTAAACACAAGTCTGAAACACCATTTTGGATTAGTATTGTCATGTAAATTATGCATGCATGTCTCAAGTGTTTATAAAAATTAAACCAAAAAAGTGTGTATATTTGATATTTCGTAACTTTTTTTTTTTTTTTGCTTTTCAGTAGAAATCTGAAATCTCTTAGAACTTAAAACTTGTAATCATATATTTGAAAGATTTAAGAATTATGCCATTTCAGTAAGTGACCCAAAATGTTAACTATACTCATCTTTTATTTCTCGTTCTTATTGAAGTATAATCTAAAGTATTTGTTTCCTTGTAAAGAAGAGATAAGTTTCTTCTTTAAAAGTTTCAAGAGAGTTTTGTGAAATTCTTCTAATATTTGTTACTCTTTCATTGGTTCTTTTTTTAATATTAAAACTTATGTTAAGAAACTAAAATGAGATTCGAGTTTCTACCCATTGAAGATGGCTTAAATGTTCAGCTTTGGAAAACAATGACGGGTGCTTCCAGACAATTCGCGTTTGAATAAGTTGTTGACGTTGACAAAATCTCTTAAATGTGCTTATTATTTATTATACAGGAAAATCAGATACCATGATGAAAATAATTAGTTGTATTCAAGTTATATATATCGCAAATAGTCCATACACATTGAATTAGTTTTGTGGTATTCGTTCTACCAGTACCGTATCTCATTAAATCTGATTCATACCTCGTATAAATGATATCGTAAACGGCAAAGCAAAACAATAAATTAAATTAATAGCTATATTAGTACAAGAAAAAAAGTAATTAATGTCTTCTTTTTTTTACAACAAAATAATGTATTTTATTTAGTGGAGATTTGGAACGTACAAGGGCACTCTCTGCCCTCGAGAACATCTCTAAAAGAAACTCTATAACTCTAAATATAGAGTGTTTTGCTCTTCAAAAAGAAACTTCAAAACTTCAAATTTGAAGTTTCATCTTTTTATTTGCATTTTGGTCCTTACAATTATACATCATATTTATAATTCTTAAATATTTTTTTTGTTTATTGTTTTAATTCTTAAAACTTTTATATCTCATAAATATTCAAATTTGTTTTATAAATTTAAGTTTTACACATGAAATTAAATAAAAATTTTAAAACAAGATTTATAATATTTTAAAACTAGAATTAAACAACAAGAATATTACAAAAAACCATAATAAAACTTATTAAAAAGACACATGAAGACATAATATTATAACAACACTAATAGTCTGGTAAAGAACCTCTCAAATCTCCAAAATATTGCCCAAACAAATTTTGTGTAACCGAAGATGATTGTTGTTGTTGCTTTTGACGCCTTTTTCGTACGATTCTTTCTTGTTCAGATCAAATGTATTCACGAATATTAACATCATCGATAGAAGCTAAGTTTTTTAGCAATATTTTATTTTCCTCTTTTACTTCTTTAAAAGCTAACTTTTTTGCTTCATTTTGCAGTCGTAATTCAATCATCCCATGACCTTTTTCCCTACTTGTTGTACTTTCGTTTAAAAGATCAAGGATTTTTTTGTTTGATGATATCAAACTATCAGCGGGTATATTATGAGGATATCCGATTTCAACAATTTTTGCTTCGTAATCTACAAATAAAAAATAAAGAGAATCATTTCTTACTTCGAAATGCACTAGTTGATCATATATGGGAGCATTACGGAAATAATTTTATGGAATAAT
>NC_027748.1:17396897-17416696 GCF_000695525.1 Brassica oleracea var. oleracea
AATGTATTCACGAATATTAACATCATCGATAGAAGCTAAGTTTTTTAGCAATATTTTATTTTCCTCTTTTACTTCTTTAAAAGCTAACTTTTTTGCTTCATTTTGCAGTCGTAATTCAATCATCCCATGACCTTTTTCCCTACTTGTTGTACTTTCGTTTAAAAGATCAAGGATTTTTTTGTTTGATGATATCAAACTATCAGCGGGTATATTATGAGGATATCCGATTTCAACAATTTTTGCTTCGTAATCTACAAATAAAAAATAAAGAGAATCATTTCTTACTTCGAAATGCACTAGTTGATCATATATGGGAGCATTACGGAAATAATTTTATGGAATAATGTACTATTTGCTTGCAGTTTAATATTTAATTATGTACTTTTACTTATAATTTTATATTTTAGTGTAAGATTTTTTTAATTAATATTTATGTAATATTTATATATAGGTACTAGTTATTTATAGAAGTTTTATGAATTTACATCAACTATGACAAATATATGGACCATAGTGTAAAATATAAATAATTTTGAAGTTAGGTTTGAAGTTTTACTTTTGGAGAAGAGCACATTGAAACTTCAAATATAGAGTTTTGGAAACTTCAAAATAGAGTTCATTTTTGGAGATGCTCTGAATGTGAACTAATCTCATTAGGAATTGCCGAACTGACATGCCATTTATGAAAAAGATAAGAACACAAAAAAATTTCTGTAAAAAAATATTAACTTTCAACTTTAACTTCGATTAGGGTTTACAAGGGAGCTTATATACAATGATAAGAATACTCTAGAACTTTTATCTTTACAGCTAATAGACACAGCTGTAAAGTAAATTACACAGCTTCAATAGCTTGGAGAGGATAGAACCGGTTGCTTTCTCTTGTCTCCACTTTTGCCGTATACTCTGCTTTTACTCCTCTGTATTTTAAACAAGATGACCGTTTGGGGAGTAGCTGAACTTCTTTTGGGTCATATGTCTTCTGAGCTTGAACATCATGCCCATCTTCATATTCTCACCTACATTCCCCCTCAAACTTGGTGGGGGTTGATCAACACCAAATTTGCACCTTAACTCCACCCTTTCTTGGTAAAGGTTTGGTAAAGATGTCTACGGTTTGTTGTGAAGCTGGAATGTGCTTAGTCTCAATCAGACCAAGAGCTACATGTTTTCGGATATAATGATAATATATATCAAAATATTCAGACCTCTGGTGTAGTGCTAGGTTTGCACTCAAGTAGACGACTGATAGATTATCACATCGGAGAAGTGTGGCATGAGGTTGAGAGATTCCCAGGTCTCTAAGCAGTAATGAAATCCATGATATCTCTTCTGATGTGGCTCCTAGTGCATGGTATTCAGCTTTTGTTGATGACTTAGAAACTGTAGGTTGCCTTTTTGCCGACCATGAGATTAAGTTAGGACCAAAAAGCGTACAAAAACCAGTCGTAGACATCCTTGTTTCAGTGCAACCCACCCAGTCTAAGTCACAATAGACTGACAGAGTGAAACAGTTATCTCTCGTAATATGCAAAACCAACTCCATTGTCCCTTTTAAGTATCTCAAGATCCTTTTAAGAAGACCAAAACACGATATAGTAGGCAGATGCATCCTCTGACACATATAATTAACCACATATTGAATGTCTGGTGTAGTTATAGTAAGGTATTGGAGCTTACCAGCTAGACTTCAAAAGTATGTTGGCTCAGCGAAAGGTGTTGGATCAAGCTGCTAGATTCGTTGAGGAAGAGGTGTTGGCATAGGATTGCAACCACTCATAGCTGCCTGATGTAGAATATCTTTGACATAAGATTTTTGATGTAGAATGAGACTTTCAGAGTGAGATTCTATCTCAATACCCAAGAAATATTTCTGAGAGCCCACTGATTTGTGTTTCATAGGATAAAGCCAAGTGAATCTTAAATATTCATCTATAAACACTGCATAATATCAAAATCCTTGATTGGATACAACTGGAGAAAGACCCCACAGATTACAGTGGACCCTCTCTAAAGATTGAGATACATTTGAAACTGGAGAAAAAATTGCAATATACTACTCTTCCACATCTGGCAAGACCCACAAAAGGGAGTTTTTCTGCTCTTATTCATCATAATCTCTTTACAGCTACTGAATTGTTGAAGAATCTTCGGATTTGAATGACCTAGACGATAGTGCCACACTGCTTCAGACGCCACAACCTGCCTATCTGAGAAGTTTACTTCAAATCATTTGTTCTCCTATCGATAAAGACCATTACTTCTTGGTCCCTTGGCTACCACTCTCAGCTTATCCAGATCAATAACATAGATATCATTAGCATCAAAGAACACCCCATAGTTTTGATCATCACACAGTTTTGAGACATACAACAAGGATTTCTTAATAACAGGACAGACCAACACATCAGTAAGAGATAGAGTACATGATGATGAAGAGATAGCTGCAGACCCAACATGTGTGATAGGTAAGAACGCTACATCCCCTACCATAACTACATCACTTCCTTCATACGGGGGAGCTTCTTGCAGATTTTTTGTGGATGAAGTAACATGTGCAGAAACCCCGAAATCTGGATACCACTCCCGACCATTCTCATCAGCCACACGGAGAGATGCATAAGCAGCTGCACCCTGATAGTTATTGTCAAAGCGGTTATAACATTTTAAAGCCGTGTGGCTGGTTCTTCCACATATTTGTCAGACTGGTCTCTCTCCTAAACTTCCTGAACCATATTGGTGCTGAGTAAATCCACGACCTCTAGTTGAGTAGCCTCCTCTACCTCGAGTAAACCATGTACGTCCTCTGCCTCTGTAGTTGTGGTTGTACATCGAAGCTGTGTTTCGGTACTCTTGTTGGGACTGCTTAGGTTGACTGTTGAAAGCCAGGTGTGGAGTGACCTGAGCTTGTTCTTCATACGTCTGGAGTTTACGTCTAGAGTTTACAGTCAAACCCTTAGAGATAACATCGTTGAATGTTGGTGCAGGAATCTTAGTCAAGGAGCTTTGAATCACCGTTGCTATAGGATCATATTCTCTTGTAAAACCATTGAGAAAGCCAAATATTTTCATTGACTCCTCATTAGGATTACCAATAGCAGTCAGGGAATCACAAATGGCTTTGAAATCTCTGCAGTAGGTCGCCAAAGTCTTGTCCTTTTTGGTTAACAGTTGAAAGGTTTCTGCGCAAAGAGAACTCTCTTGCAAGAGAACTTTTGTTAAAGTTCTCAGCTAAGGTGATCCAGACCTCACGAGATGTTGTAAGAGTATGAACCATTCCCAATACCTCTTCTGAAAGCGTACCAAAGATCCAAGATCGCACGAGCTCGTTGGAGCAGAACCATGCTTCGTATTGAGGATTGGGTTCCTCCAGCTGAACGTTTCCTTACATCACCGTCCTTGTTTGTTGAGGAGCCGCAACGGCACCATTAACGAAGCCCACAAGCTTCTGACTTGAGAGAAGAGATTCGAACTAGATCTTCCATAAGAGATAGTTCCCATCGTTGAGCTTAAATGTGACCGAACTCAGAACATGGACATTACTAGGAAAATGATAAGGATTTAGGTTATCCGCCATTGATGTCACCTGTTAAGGTTCACAATGGTTCTGATACCATATGAAGAAGATAAGAACACAAGAAGTTTCCATGAAAAATATGAATTTTCAACTTAACTTCAATTAGGGTTTACAAGCAAGCTTATATACAATGATAAGAATACTCTAGAACTCTTATTCTTACAGCTAATAGGCACAATTGTAAAGTAAACCACACAGCTTCAATAGCTTGGAGAGGATGGAACTGGTTGCTTTCTCTTGTCTTCACTCGTTCCGTACACTATCTTTTACTCCTCTGTATTTTCAACAAGATGACCGTTTGGACAGTAGCTGAACTTCTTTTGGATCATATGTCTTCTGGACTTGAACGTTGTGGCTCATCTTCATATTCTCACCTACAACATTGTCATAGACGAAATTTACAAATGACACAAAAACTTGCATATTTTGCTTTAAGGACATTGTAAGGCTTATAGTCAAATGATCATTTCACCTTTGCAATAAAAATAGAACATATGTCACCACTTTACAAACTAGAACTATAACTTTGAATGCAACAGTTCTATAGATCATATCATAAGATGAGATTACTCAGGAATAAGATTCTGTAGAGGCTTTAAATGATAACCTAAGAAATGAGTGGGAATAGTGAGTTCTTTATCATTACTTATAATTTATACCATTTATAAGGAATATTGGTTCCTTATGGTTCTTTAACATTCCTTAAAATTTAAGAAATAAAAGATTACACAATTATTCTTTATAGGAGAGAAATAATTTTTCCTCTTATTTTGTTCCTTTTCATTCATTTTTTTTTTTATAGTTTTTTAGTAGTTAGCTGTTAGAGCCGGAGATTGTAAGTTTGTCTTTAATAACTTAAACAAGTTCCTTTCACTGACAAGTTATGATAGTTTAAGGACAGCAGATCATGTGTTTTCAGTTTACATTGATAACTTTAAAAGGCTTCGTAAGCCCTCTAACAAGTTCCTTCACCTAATTAAACATAGTAAGAGAAACTAATATGATTTGTGGTATTATTTTCAATTGTGACCATTGCTAGCCCATTTGATAACTTGTTATTTTTTCTTTGATTTGTGATAACAATTTGGGGTTTTCGGCATAATAAATCCCCAACCTTTTAGTTTTGACATAATTAAGCTCTAACTAGATTAAGACGCGGGATGACCATTACATATATATATACAGTAAATTAGTTTATCTATTATATTTTTATATATATTATGAAATAATAAATATATATTGAATAATTAAAAGTCAGTAACTATTACATATATAATTAAACTGGTGCAAACATATAAATCAATTTTATTAATCCAAACAATATTTTTTTTTCTATTTGATAGGATATATAATTAAATTTAAATGATATTAACATACATAGTATATTTTTAAAATTAATGTCTTTTAAATGATGATTTCTACTCATATGGTTTTTTGATCATTTATATCTTTTATAGCAAAAATTTTAAATTACTGGAAAAAATTTCATTGTAAGATTAATAGTTTTAATAATGGGAAAAATTTGGAGAAATGCATTCAAATAAAAATATAATTTGGAAAATACACCCTTATTTAAGTTTTTGGAAAATACACTTATATATATATTAAATTACTAAATTGCTCAATCTTAATATTTCTCAGATTCTAATATATTGTTTAAAAATTGTTTTAAGAAAAAAAATCTTTAGAAAATCTACCAATTATTCCTTTTAATATATGTACCCAATATCTTTCCCATATTTCTTACTAATATCTTAAATTATTTTATTATTTTGAAAAGAGAAGAACTCAAGACCCGACTCGTCTTCTTGTCTTCTTCCTTCCCGTATCCTTTTCTGAATTTTTTTTCTTTTTTTTCTCTAATTTCACAGTTTTTTCCTCTCATCTCACTAAGAGGTTTGTTGATTCATGAATAAAATTTCAGTTTCTAATTTTAATTCGGATAATAACTTCCCGTGCGTTTTGCAAAAACCAAGACTCGCTAGCTCCGCCACGTGGTTTGGACATAGCAGCTCTCTGTAAGTGAGTCTGTTTTATGGGTTTCAGTGGTGGAAGATAGGATCTAGCTTCGGACAGAGGAGGTAGATTTGCTTGAGGCCAAAGAAAGATGCGAACTTGGCAATGAAGCAAGTGAAAAGGGAGTTGTCATTCTGTTCGTGTTTCTGCTTAGATTCGTAGCGAAATTGTTGGCCGGCATTGATGTTGGGCTCATCTCTGCTAGCTTCGCTGCTGTAAGAGAGAGAGAGAGAGAGAGAGAGAGAGAGAGAGAGAGGTTGGGGGTCAACACCTGCAATGGATCCCCATCAAAAAGTCAAGCCATTAATTGTTTGATCCCTGTTTTTTTGTTTCTCTACGCTACTGCTCTGTCACCAAAACATCCTTCTTCAACATAAATATTTATCTTAAAAATAAATAATTATAATATTCTTATTAATTTCGAATTTATATATTAATTATTGAAATATCAAAGTGGGATAAAAAAGTATATTGACATTAAAGAAAGTGTAATTTCAAAAAAAAAAAAAATAAAGACAATGTATTTTTCAAATTTCAAATACTAAATAGGGTATTTTGCAAATTATTATAATTTTTTAAAAATTAAGTTCTCAATGTTTGTTCAAAATTTTTATCAAAAAAAATTTCAAAACTAAAATATTTATGTATTTTATATGGTATATAATTTAATTTAAAACTATATATAAAATATATATATATATATATATATATATATATCTTTTAATCTTAATAGTTAATTAAATTAGACTTTTTACTTATACGATTTTGTAATCATTTGTATTTTGTCATACCAAAAATTTTAAACAATGGATCACAAAATTTGAATGTGAAACTTTTAACTGTTTTAGTAATTTATAGTCGTTTTAAAAAATTTAAAATATAACATAAACCAAAAAATCTAAATTTTATTATATGGTTAATGTGGTTGTTTAATTTTTTTTTTTTAATTTAACATTAAACAAATATGATAGAAGATAAACTAATTTTTATCAAATTTTTATTATTCAAAATTATTAATTGTCATATATATTTTAGTCACATTAGGCAATTCTGTAACTGTTATTTAAGAAAATAATAAAGAGCATTAATAATAAATTAATTGTTATTTAATAAAAATTTATTATATAATTAGATGGACCAACTTATTTCTCTAGTGATTCTAAGAATCATCCTAGTGATGACATGTGGGTACAAAAATAAATTGTAATGTTTCTCAAATAATATATAGGAGATTTTTATTTTATCATAATAAATACTAAACTCTTTCAAAAACTCTAATTAAATCCTAAATTTTCTATAGTTTGGCCAAAATGAGCTACTGTTAAAATAAGACTATGTACAATGGTTTCAAGATCCTCCGCATATTCAATACCCTCCCCATATTTAACACCCTATTTTTCTCTTTTTAACACTCCAAAATATATTCTCTCACTTCCACCTCATTTATTCAACACCCACTTCAATTTACACATCTACAATGATTTATTTTTAAAAATTCAGCACCTTACCCCACAACTCTTAATTCATATTTTTGTTTTTTACAATTAACTTAAAAACTAAAATAACAAAACTTTTAATAATATTTATTTTGAATTATTACACTTATCTTAATTTTTAAATAATATCAAAATCTGTATTAATAAAACAATCAAAATTATGAACATATTTATTTTTTTAAGTAAGATATTTAACATCATCGAACACCGGCGAACGATCTAGAACATTTATATCGTTTAATGTTCCCAGACATCCAAAAAGGCATGTCAAATTCATAGATCATGACATGCAACTGCTTCAAGTATAACCGTGGTGGTTCCCTTATCTCCCCGAGTAAATTGACCTTCCCATGCTGTTGGAAAATTTTTCCATTCCCAATGCATGCAATTAATACTCCCGATCATCCCTGGAAACCCCCTCACCTCGCTGACATTCATCTTGAGTTGGAGCTCTGAGATACTCTTGCTCATACAACTGTGTGATTCCTTTACAGAAACGGGGCAGGCACTCCAATACTGTAGTACCTCCTATTTTGATATATTCATCAATCGCATCGGCAGCAACACCATACGCTAACATTCGCATGGCAGTAGTGCATTTTGTTAATGGAGAAATACCTTCCTTATTTGCTGCATCAACTCGTTGGGTGAAATAGTTTTCACTGCTTGATAGGTATCCAACAATCCAAAGAAAAACATGTTTTCGCATCCGGAATCGTCGACGAAACATTTGCTCATCATATGTAGGTTGATTGGCAAATTATTCATCAATCAGCCATTGATTCGCTGCTACATGATCTCTCTTGAAATATTTTCTCTTGCTACGAGACGTATGGTCTTCCTCAATATTTTTTCGGCGCTCTCTAAACCGGTGTACGATATACCTCTCTTCAAGCTAACACTGTTTTTTGTACACTTCGATATCGAAAGGAAATTCTGATGGATCCATTGATATTTTTTTATAAGATGAAATTGTGTTATTGATACATTACCGGGAAAATAAGTTTCCATTTATAAAAAACTGAGTGGATGAAAATTCTGGACTCCAAGCAAACATTAAATTGACATAAATAATCGATAACGATTGGATTCTCTTACAAAATCAGAAAGTCACGGATTGCATACTAACAAAAGTTATCAAAGAAGAAAAAAAAAACATGCATTATTAAAAGAAAAAAAACATACATTATTAAAGAAGAAAAATAAAAACACACATTATTAAAAGAAAAATACAAACACACATTACTAATTTCCAACTAGATCGTTGCTCAACTTCTCTAACAGCTGTTTGTTCTTGTCATCAAGATGTTATTTTTCACTTACTTCAAGAACATCTTCATTTTTTTTGGTTTCAGTCTTTTCTTTCATCAATCAATTTTTCTTCTCTTGTGTCTTGGCTATTTTGTCCAATCGTTCCAATTCTTGCTCTTTGAATTGTTTGTATTCATTCCACACTTCGTTGACGGTTTCCAAAGCTGTGCATTTGCTTTTCTTTTTGCCTTTTTTTTGCTGCCTCTCTCCCCATTGGACGAGCACTTGATCCTACAGAGTTTGATCCTACGGAGTTCGAATCACTGGCATCGGTCTCTCGGGATCTCTTAGATCCACTACTTGTAGAGCCAGTATTTCCTCCTACTTGACTACCATAGCGCGATTGATCACGATCATCAAGCCACTCCGACATTAAATTGAAATGTTCATTCTTACCACTTGAATATAATTCATGCGCTTTTGCATTACATCATTCTCCGACCATCCACTTTGTTGCATACGCCTAGCGTTATCGTAAGCGCCACTCCATTTGCTCTAACTTTTTATTCATATAGTTGAAATAATTTCTGCACGAAGCTCCATCACAGCGAGGATCAAATGAGCAATGCTCATTACAGTACTCAGAAATTTTACTCCAGTATGCTTCGCTTTTCTGGTTCCTACCAACAATGTTGTTTGCTCCATATTTAATCTATCTACTAAGTAGCACCAAGTTTTGATCGGTGGTCCACTTAGGGCTTCTACGGCGAGCTTGAGCTGATTCATCTGCATTTGCGTCGGGAATGGGTTCACTAGCACAACTCATGCCCCCAAGAGCATAATTTCTCTCTCTCTCTCGCTCTCTCTCTCTCTCTCTCTCTCTCTCTAAATATTCACGCTACGGGTGTGTTAGTAACCAAAAATACATAAATATATCAGTTAAAGAGTATTTCAAAATGTTTAGCTCACTTAAAATTTAAGGTGATATTAACTTTTATTGTGTATGTTTTGTTATTCTTTTTATAGATCGTGATCATCTTAATATTAAAGTGTTCATGAATACATAATAGTTTTACGTATTTTCTTTGTTTATTCTACTGTAATTATGATAATTTTGATAATAAGTAAAATAATTTTTAATACAAAAATCTTAGACTATATTTTTTCTTATGAATATTTTTAAAATTTATGTCTTTGATATTATATTATTAATTATGTAATAAAATATTATTTTAATTTGATGTCAAATGAAACATTATTTTCATATATATATATATATTTGAAACTATTGTTTTTCATATCGTATTAGTTCTAGTTGTTTTTATTCGAAATAGAAAGTGCGGTTGGACGAATTTTCTTTCAAATGTGTCAACGCTGTGATTATTTTTTTTATTAGGTTAGCAGGTGTTATTTGTCGAGAAGAGAGTATATATGTTATGGGAAGTGAGTGTTCTAAATAAGGCATAAGTTAGTGTTTGGACAAAACTACAACGCTTCAATTTCATGTAAGAACATGTTTAGTATTCCACACTCAGCTCATTCTTCCACCGTCCTCATTTTATTGTGATATATTTCAGATCAATCAAGCACAACATAATATACAGAGAGAACACAATTTGATGAAGAAGAGATAGAGAGGATGTAACCGGTTACACGATCGGCCCTAATGCTCGATCGGATCATCCATCGGCTAGGGCCGATGGTTCAGGGTCACACCACTAACCTTAGGCGTGCGGTCTCCTTTCGCCGCCTCCTTCTCCTTCTCTTTCTCCTTCTGCCTTGTATCCATCTTCACCGGTCTTGTCTCTCACGGCCAAGCCTTTCCCCGGAACAGATCAAGCCTCCACACGGTTATTCCTTAGCCGGCGGTTCTCTCTCTTTTGGTCTCTCTCTTTCTCACGATCTGGACAAAGCTTCCCTGAGGAATTCTGATGCCAAAATCGACCCCAGAGCCTCTTATTTGTAGAGAGGGGAACCGGTAACTACTTGGGGGTGTCGGTTACAATGGATTGGCCGAAATGGTGCCACTTGTCCCTTTGCACCTTTTTGCCCAAAACTGCTCCAAAATCGACCACAACCTCTCAACTGCTCCCTTGGCAGTTTCCTCCATCGAAAACCAACCCCTAGGCCTTTGCCCAAGCCCTGGTCCGAACCTGAATGCACACAGCCCCATCGTCCCACATGAGCCACCGGCATGGTCTGGTAACCGCTCGGACCCGGCCACACTGGTCCGGACCGGAACACTCCTCCAAGCTGAGATGAGCTGGCCCCCAACTGTCCCCAGCTGAGTGAGCTAGCTAATCAGCTCCCGTGAGCTGGCCAAGACTGAATGAGATGGATTCACACTCCTTCAAGCTGTTTGAGCTTGGACCAGAACTCTTCCAGCTCCCTAATCACTCGTCCAGCTCCTTTAAACTTGTCTCCATCATTTCCTGGTTAAGTCTCAGTGCCAGCCTTCCTTAACCTTGAGTTTGGCCATGATACGCTTGTCTTAAGGTCTTTTAGACCTGACTGGTGCGTCTCCTCGCACCATGTCCTGTCCGGACGATCCTATCTAGGATCGGGGACATGACAGTTTTACGAAGAAAATATGCAAATCCCTATAACCCGAAACCCCAAACCCCAAGTTCTTTAACTTCATCACACAATCTCTTCTTTCTAAACCCCTATTAAACAAACTAAACACATGCATTAAGTCTGAAATAAATCATATTAAAGAAAATTACATCATCATTCGGATACATCATTGACATTCTCGTCATCACTAGAAACATTATCATTTTCATTAAACTCGTCATCAACAGCTTGGTCCATCGTATCGTTGGGAAGATCTTCGTACTCACGATTATACGGATCAATAAGAAGGATGTCATCAGTTTGTTTTTCAGGTTCCTCGACTTCATTGAAGTGTTCTTCTTGCAATGGTTGTTCTTCTCCACCGATTATTTGTCCATGAGGTGTAACTTTGATAACGGCAAACCAATTGATTCATGATTCTCTCATCCGAGGGTATGGAAGGAAGCTGACTTGGTCTGTTTGCGAAGCTAATATGAAAGGCTCAAATTTGTTGTACCTTCGTCCACCATTGACATCAACTACACCGAATTTGTTAAATCGAACACCTCTGTTGACGACGGGGTCAAACCAGTCACCTTTGAAGATGACACATTTCATCTTCAATAACCCTGAGAATTCCACTTCAATAATCTCCTGCAAGATCCCGTAGAAATTTGTTTCGCCTTTCACACATATTCCATAATTACTTGTCGCCCGCTGTCTACCATACTCATATGTATGAAAAGTAAAGCCCCATGTGAAATACATTGGTGATGTGGTGACCTTTGCAACTAGACCTTGAACTAATTCATGAAACATGTGGGGTAATCTAGATCTTCATAATCAACCTGCAAAAAATGAAGAGATGTTGAAATTAATTAATCATACTAACGGCGAATACAGATCATATCATGTATGTCAACTTACAAAATTGGGTTAATACCTGACCCTTCAACCACTTAATAAAGTGTTGATATTTCCTTCTGTCTACCTTACTTGGATATACCTAGGATTTTTTCTTCGACTTGAGAAACAAATAGGCAGTAAAATCATATTTTCTATTAGTTAATCATTTGAAAATTATTTAATTTATACTTATATTTGTTTAGAAGTTTCAATATATGTTACATTTCTAAATAAAACATCAATGGAACTTCGCAATTGAGTAGAATATAAGTGTGTGTACTATAGGCGTCTTCATCACTCGACCACCAAACCTCTTTCAATTTTCCACTGAATCGCCCAATCTGGCAAAAAATGTCTTGAACACCAGCAACTGCATATGTTGGCTCGACACCACCATCATCATATCATATTGAAGCTCTTTTTCGGGTACGTACTTTTGGTGCAAGGTAGTACGATGTGAAGTGAGATGTTTCTTCTGTCAAACTTCCAGCAACTATAGAACCTTCAACTTTGGCGAGGTTTTTTGCTTTTCCTGTCAAATATTTCATGGCCCGCTCATACTGATACATCCATCTGTAATATACAGGTCCACGCAGCAATGCCTCATACGTGAGGTGGACAGCTAGATGCTCCATGACGTCAAAAAATGCCGGAGGAAAGAACTTCTCCAAGTTGCACAGTAAGATGGGAATGCTCTCATGAAGTTGTTTTACGACATCTTCTTTAAGAGTGCGTATGCTCAGATCCCTGAAAAATGCTCCAATACCTTGTATATTCAAATTAAACACATTTGTTGAAAGTAGCTCCGCAAATGCAAGAGAAGTAGTCGTTGCATAAAGACATGACAATCATGACTCCTCATCCCGGAGAAATTTTGACCCTTTTCAACACATCTAGAGAGATTTGAAACATACCAATCGGGGAACTTCACTTCTGATGCCACCTAGTTGAACAACACCGACTTTTGTTCGGAAGATAATCTGAATATCGGAACGAAAACTTTTCCATTGCTTTTTATATGTAACTCGCTTCTTGAGCAAATTTCAGGCAAGTCCAACCTCGATTTTTTGCTGTCTTTTGTCTTCCTTGGGACATTCAATATTATATTCACGATGTTCTAAAAAACAATCTTCTCTATATACATCACATCGAGGTTGTGGCGCAAAAGAAGATCTTTCCAGTATGGCAACTCCCAAAATATACTCTTCTTGTGCCAGTTATGCTGAACTCCGCAAAAATCAGACATATTACCAGGACATGCTAATTACCACCACAGGGAACTGTTTCTTGAGCTCCGTAGTAATCGATTTGCGCTTCAATTTCTTCTCCAGTTAAATATGGAGGAGTGTCTCTCACAACCCTTTTGTGCCTAAACAATTTCTTGTTTTTTCGGTATGGATGGCTAATGGGAAGAAACCGACGGTAACAATCGAACCAACTTGTCTTCCTACCATTTTTCAGTTGAAACGCATATGTCATTCCATTACAATATGGACAAGATAATTTCTCATGTGTAGTCCATCCAAAAAACATCACATAAGCAGAAAAGTCACTTATGGTCTACAAAAGCATCGCTCGCATCGTAAAATCCGTCTTCGTTGAGCAATCATACGTCATCACCCCTGTTGACCACATATATTTCAACTCTTTTATCAGTGGTTGTAGAAAAACATCCAGAGACCTTTTTGGATGTTTCGGACCTGGTATTAATATGGTCAAGAATAGAAACTCTCGTTGCATGCACATCTCCGGTGGCAGGTTGTATGGCGTAAGAAAGACTGGCCACAATGAATATTGTCTCCCTGACATTCCAAATGGGCTAAATCCATTTGTGCATAATCTAAGATACACATTTCGGCTATTGCTAGCGAATTCTGGATGTACTTTGTTAAAATGCTTTCAGGCTCTTGCATCTGATGGATGAGTCATCTCACCATCCGTTTGAGTATGCTCGGTATGCCATCTCATCCCTCCAGCATTCTGCTCAGATTGGTACAATCTTTTCCATATGTCTGTAATTGATAGGTACCACATCCTTTGGTACGGTACCCTATTACGTCATCGTCCTTGCGGTTTGAATCGTGACTTTTTGCAGAATCGACATTCTTCTAACTTCTCATCATCTCCCCAGTAGATCATGCAATTGTCGATGCAAACGTCTATCATCTCCGAAGGCAACCCAAGACTATAAACCAGTTTCTGAATCTCATAATAAGAATCAGCAGACACATTGTCTTCCTGCAAATACTCTTTAAACAAGTCTGCCCAGGCATCTATGCAACTTTCAGGTAGATTGTGATCAGTTTTAATATTCATCATTCTAGCATCCAATGAAAATTTAGATAGACATTCTCTACAACCACTGTAAATTGGCTGATTCGTAGCATCTAATATTTCATAAAAAAATTTTACATCTATGTTAGGTCCTTCAACTTCATCATGAGCTACAAATGCATCAGCTACCATATCATGAACCCTATCATAATCTACCATCTGCTCTTCCTGATGGTAACTATGTTCATTAGAAAAATGATCAACCAGTTAATCCTGAAAATTGTTTTTACTACTACTAGCTTCATTCCCATAATTATAACCTTCTCCATGTTAAAACCAGATATAGTAATGTGGCATGAAACCTCTATTTATTAAATGCTTCCATACATTTTCACGAGTTACCAATTTTGAATTGTTGCATTTCCAACAAGGACAGAATATCTTACCGCTTTCCTGGGCGACCGGTGTAGAATCTGTTTGATGCATAAATGTCTCCAGCCCTTCGAGATATTCTTTCGTCACTCTCCCGTTAGTATCTCTGTGCGTATACATCCACCACCGCAAATCGAATATATTCCCATCACGAAACATTATTTTCTTTCACGTTTTTAGTTTTTTTTCTTTTTGGTGTGTTTTAAATGAACACAACCGCCATACTTATAGGAAATTTTTGAAATTGGTAGGTGAAATTTACTAGAAATTTACGAGGAAATATAGTTAGCTAGCCGAAACAAAAAAACATGTTTAAAATTAAAAAGTTTGGTGCACTCGAGATATCGACAATAAATAGACGTAAAATAATTCGTCGTAAAGTCTTCGTTACAGTTATGTCTACTTTACGACGATTGTTTCCTCGTAAAAACCACGTTACGTTGCGTCGGTTTTACGACGAAATTTTATTGTCGTAAATTTACGACGATATTACGTTGATTCATTGTTTCCTCGTAAAGTACTCGCAAATAGAACATAAATTTACGAGGACTTTTTTTCCTCGTTAAAGTTTTGTTTTCTTGTAGTGGCTTAAATTTAGGAGAATAGGTAAAGTTATATTAAAACGACATCATTTAATTCATTTAAGGCCAGTGGCATTTGAATGTAAATATTAGGGTTAAATTATAATTGTACTTCAATTTTAATAATATACTAGACTTTGACATGCACACCCGTGCGGATGTTTATTTTTCTTTTTGTTTCGAAAGAATTATTTATTTTTATAATTATTAAATATATATTTTAATATTTACCATATAACTAATTATATATTATTATATTTAAAAAAATTGTATCACGAGAAGGTTTGTTGGTCGATATTGACCAAATGCTTGTGATATAGACAATGTTTGTTGGTTGATATTGATCAAATGGTTCAATATATAATAATAATTGGAGTTATCCATGGAAAAGGTATTCAAATGATAAAATTGTTTTTATTCTTAGTTTTTATGCTCATTTTGTAATTCGGAGAGTAATGAACTAATAATATGTTCTTTGTTGAATTTTTATTGACTGAATATATGATAATTATATGGTTTATGTTTGCCAAGGTTATAATTTTATAGTGGATCAGTGTAGGATAAGAAGATGCCATTGTATTTTTGGTATGATTCCAAATTTATAAGAGTTTGGATTGCTGGAAGAGGTGATGAATGGTTAAGATTTTTAATTAATTTTGGTTTTAGTAATGTTATTGAATTTACGTTTGTTTGGTTAACTACTATGTACGGTTTGGTTAGTTATTTAAATTAGATCTAGATGGTTTGATTTAAGTGTTAAATATGGTTTAAACTAGTGGTATAGACTTGTAATATTTAAGGAAAACTGAGGATTAATTTCAATTTGTATTCCAATTTTAATAGATTAGACTAGATTTTGACTCGTACCCCCGTGCGGATATTTATTTTTACAGTTATATATATATATCAATATTTTATATAGTTTATTGTATTTGTTTTACATTTATTGGTATTAAATATTTGTTTATATAACATTTATACAACAAATTTTTTATTTCTATGAGTAATTTAATTTAATTTATTTATTGAACTGTCAATTAGATTAGTGTTTATAATTTATCTTAGTAGATTCACATTGGCATATAGTTATATAACATATGCATGAAATAACATATTTAAATAACCATTTTTATCAATAAATTTTTTTAAATTGATTATTTACATGGATTTGTAAAGTTTTATTTATTAGTAATAAATATTAAGGAATATACTATGATACTATAAAGAATATTGTGTTGAACAATTATCTCATCTGCTTAAGGTGAAACATATAGCTAATGAAAGATTATAAGTGAACTTAAGAAACTTTCATTTACATTAATATTTAGGGACTATTCGTTATTAGCTAAAAATCAATAGAAATATGAACTACATATAAAACATGTTATAAGTTATGTTATATCAGAAAACTTAAGTTTATTGGTTTATTATTTCAGTTATATATAAATCTATGTGGGATTTATATTAGTCTATTTGACACATCGTACATTGATCATAGTTTTAAATTGGGCCAATGGGTATGTCTCGTAGATGTAATTAATAGGGCCAATATGATAAGAAATATTAGATTATGTCCAATTGGTTATGTAAACACTATGAGATCATATATAGTTTTTGGAAAGTTTACGTATAAGATTTATAAAAGGTATCTAAGTTATTTTCTTTTTTACTATCGGTTCTATTATTAATTAATGTATACCATAGTGTGTTTGGAAAGAATACATATATAACTGCATTAAAATTTGATATATTTTGGTATTTTTGGTAGAGCTAAATTTTAGGAAACAGGGTGTTATACATTAACCATGTCATAAATAATATGAATATTTTTAGGAAGTAAAGAATATTGTGACAATTACAATCATAAAATTGTGATTTCTAGTTTTATTTATTAGATTTTCTTGTGGAAACTAAAATATTTGGAGCCTTTTACAGTTGTGGTAGAGCTAAATTTTAGAAAATGAAGAGGTATACATTAATCATATCATAACTATTAAGAATACTTTAGGAAGTGAAGAATATTCTGAAAATTTAATCGTTAAATTTTGTTTTTATAATATCTCCTATATATTTTGTGGAATTTATGAAGTTTCTGAGTATTTTTTTTCAAAATGTACGTTTGTTTTAAGAACCATTGGTTATACTAAGCAAAATGATAAATTAACATCTATTTACTTCCAGGCGTAAAACATATGATATCTAATATCTATGGTTTAAACACGAAATAAGTATACCCATAAACCAATGTTCTTGACATGTTAACAGGTGTATCTAAAAAACTGAAACAGAAATCAACCACCAATTCAATGAAACATTAACACAATTTACGAAACCACCAATTCAATGAAAGGGTATGAATGGTGTTAGATTTTTCACCCCATTTTTTTTGGAATGAGGACAATAACCAACAACTCTATTATTTTATTGTATATTATAGATGCAATAAACTTAAAGTCAGGGTTATTTATACAGTGTGATCATGTCGAGAATTGTAATATATAGTCTATATATAATATAGACAGAAGACAAAAACAATTTGCTTGATAAATATGGTAATGCTATATTAGAAAGTTTAATGAGATACCTACATATAAGACATGTTATATTTAACGGAAAATGTATAACTGGTTTGATTATTATTAGGCTTTAGGTTCATTTTAATGTCAATGACAGTCATTTGTAAATATATAAGAAAAGTCAGGGTTAAGTTCTAATTGTACTTATGTTTTAATAGATTAGACTATACCTTGATCCGCGCGACCGGGCGAGTATTTAATTTTTGTTTGTATTTAATAATATATTTGTAAATGTAGTCATATTTGTAAATGTAAATGTTATATTTGCATTTAATTTTATATTTTAGAATTTTAGAGTAAAATGTATCACCGATATTGGGTATTATATAAAAAATATAACATTTATATAATTAGATCCATGTCTAAGATATATAGCGAACAATTTTTTAAAAGATAAAAAGTACGAAAATAGACAATTTTGAATTAGCATGCTATTTATAAATGATACATTAGCTATAATATTTGTAAGAAAATAAAATGATTGTTAAATTTCTATCAAATTTGGAACATATACAAATTAAGATTTAAATTTGTAAGAAAATAAAATATAAATATAAATTTATGTAACTGATAAAAAATTATAAATGAGCTTAAGTTTGTGTACATTTAAACCATGACTTTGCGGATGTTTGTTTTTATTTTTGTAAAATAATTATTTTGTCTAAGTGATAGTATATATTTTAAAATTTTACCTGTGTTAAATAATTATTTAATAACATTTATAAGAATAATAATTTATAGTTTATATTTTTTTAATTTAATTTTGTCTTGTAAACCGTCAATTGTATTACCACCATTTTTAGAATATGATCCTTGCATCTATACAAATGTTTTATTTTGTTTTTTTTTTGTGAATAAAAATTTTACGATAATGTCTAATAAATTATTTTATATACATGGTAAGTTGGTAAATAATTATAATGGTGCATGTAATATATTTATATTGGTAAGAAGAAGAATTTGTTCAAAAAAATGAAGAGTAACGTGAATTGTGGGGGAGAATGAGACCAAATGTAACTTATATTGTTACATAAATATTTTGTATATATTATTGATATTCATTAATGTTTATAATATTAATATGAAATAGATAAGTTAAAAGATTTATATTGAATTGATTGTGAATTTAATTTAGGAAATATTTTATTAATTTTGAAAAAGACATGGAAAGCATAGAAGTAGAAGTAATTATTACTTCATTAAGTTTAGAAAAGACAAAAATTACTTAAAAATAGGTTCATTGTTATAAATCATGGAGTGGATTGCCATTAACCAGACCCGGTCCAAGACCGGCCCAATACCTAGAAGATGGAGAGATGGCCGAAGCCTAGAGAGAGGAGAGAGAGAGCCGACTTTAGGAGAGAGAAATGCGGCCACAAAGCTTGGAGAAAAAGAAACCATTTTCTTTTCCTAGTAGATGTAATCTTTCCATTATTATGTATTAGTAGTTTTCCTAATCCTAGTGAGTTTAGGTTTTTGGATACTTTCCATTTATCTTCATCTTGTAATCCTTATATAAAAGAACCACCTTGATCATTAATAAAACACGGAAATATTCAGTCTCTAAACTCTCTATTTACAACACGTTATCAGCACGATAGACTCCAACCCTGAGACAAAACCTAACCTAAAATCCGTCACACATAAACCCTTAATCAGGCGTAACTTAAAATCGATCTATCTCTCAAACCCCGAGGAACCAGACGACGAGCCACATATCAAATTGAAGCTCTTAACGAGACAAATCTATCAGCTCAAAACATTCGTTGATTCGATCTCAGACGCGTCCACACTCGCAGAAACAATACGCGGCGCCTTCTTGATCTTTTGGAACCCTAATCCGAACCAACAAGATTTTCTAGCCAAATTCAAATCCTGTGAAAGATAAGTTTATCATACCTTACTTGTTTGATGATATCTTGTTCAGATTATGGTGTTCATGTAATCTAATACTCCTTGTTTTTATTTCATGAGCTGAAAGGAGTTGGTGCAAAGATCTAATCCCGAAGAACCCTAACTTGTTCTTGCTTCCGTTCCGGCTTGCAAACACCCGATCAGCTAAAGCCCTTAAGCGTTCCTGATCCTAGACATTCGCAGTTTCATGTTCCAACAGAGCCAGCCCACGTTCGCATCA
>NC_027748.1:17419005-17440890 GCF_000695525.1 Brassica oleracea var. oleracea
GAAATGCCAGACACTGACCCGAGAAATGACTAACCAGCTTAGCACCAAATGAATGTCCTAGAAGAGACATAATCAAGTTGCTATAGAGTCTATACAAGATAGACCAAGTGTTCCATAAGATAAAGAAATCTCGGATAGAAAATAATTGTGCATAGAATAAATATCCGAGGTTATAAGAGAAATCATACCAGACATTGAGAAAAGGCTGCGCAGCTACACATCTAAGGTACCAAACCATGTAGTCTTGGGACGCCAAGCTACTAGGTAATAAAGGTCCTGGATAATAAGATCTCAAATCTATAGATCATGTCTGGAACATAATGGAACCACATGAAAGTGTCGACACACACACACATTTATATAAAGATACATAAAGTTATAGCACTTGAACATAAAGAGATAAGCGAGGATCATGAACCCACGAAAGAGTACTCATACAATCATAAAAGATCATAGAGATTAGAAAAGATAAAACGTGGAGGTTCAAAGTATCTAAAAGAGAGATGGGTGTATTGGCCATATACAAATACAGAAACGCCATCTGATAAACCAGTGAAATAGATGGATCTTGTGATAAGTAAAGAAACCGTGAGAGATGTACATGATGTAAGAGTATTCATGTTTTCCTAACTAACAGCATTCGATTATAGCTTGTTACACAAGGTACTCACAGAGATCAAAGGAACATATTATAAGGAGATGAACTCCTATGTGGTGGATGCTGCTACAGATTTTCAAAATTGACAATGGTCTGGTCATAAGAATGAAATTAGATAAAAATGATGTACTAAGTAGCATATGGATCACTGGATAAGATGAAAGAACAGCTTCGTTCCTAAGCTGATTCATGGACTGAAACATAAAGCATCTGCATATAGTATGTAAAAGAAATTGATCACGCATGATCATTGATTTTGGAGTTGTATAAAAGACAATCCAATACAGTCCATATATTTGAAATTCCTTGTGATTATACTAAACCTAAAAGAGGTTAGTAGGCATAAAATAAATCTATATGGGTGTCCGACCAAAAGCGTCCGGCCCCGGCCCTTCAAAACTAAAGATGTCCAACTCTGTCCGTCTAAGGGCGTCCGACTCTTCAGCAAAGAATGTCTGGCTCTTCGAGTAGACGCGTCCGGCTTTTAAGACTAAAAGGCGTCTAGCCCTTCTTCTTGATCATGGGCTAGTAGAGATAAAGGATCAACCGGATACAAATGTATTGTAGTCCATAAGCTTGCCGAGAACAATATGGTTCACATTGTTTAGCACACATGCTTTACCGGGACACTCAATGTCAAAAGGACATGAGAAACGACCTAAGAAGTCGAAGTGGTCTAATTATGGTTCAGTAATGAAACTGGCCGATTACTCCCATCCTGTACATACATAAAATATCACGCACCAAGATGCGTAAAATGTAGAACCTACACTGAAGTTCACATCAGGGGGAGTAGTGCGTGTTGTACTCTTTTTCCTTCATCATGGTTTTGTCCCACTGGGTTTTAATGAGGCAACATGAAACGTACTAAAAAACTTGTATGGTTATGGCATCCAAGGGGGAGTGTTATAAATCATGGAGTGGATTGTCATTAACCAGACCCGGTCCAAGACCGGCCCAATACCTAGAAGATGGAGAGATGGCCGAAGCCTAGAGAGAGGAGAGAGAGAGCCAAGTTTAGGAGAGAGAAAGGCGGCCACAAAGCTTGGAGAAAAAGAAACCATTTTCTTTTCCTAGTAGATGTAATCTTTCCATTATTATGTATTAGTAGTTTTCCTAATCCTAGTGAGTTAGGGTTTTGGATACTTTCCATTTATCTTCATCTTGTAATCCTTATATAAAAGAACCACCTTGATCATTAATAAAACACGGAAATATTCAGTCTCTAAACTCTCTATTTAAAACATTCATTTAATTATTTCAATGGCATTAGGTTGTAAATATTGTGCAAGTTTAAAGGTTAGTCTTAATTTGTACTTCTTTTTTAATAGATTAGATATATATATAAGATGTATCATTTTATAGTCTCTAACGCGTGCTCCGGCTTTTGCGTGTGGAAGTACGTTTGTGCAAGCTCTTTGGATTCATTATTTTATAAAACCAGAATTATAAAAACTACATAGTGTTGAATATAAACGGTAGACAGAGAGAAAACATGAGTCTTGTCTTATTCAATATGGCACGCGGTATAACAAAAGATAAGATGGACATACAATGGACTATTTTAAGTTGGCAACATATATGCTCTTATATGGAGAAGTCTTACAAGGATATTGTAGCAAAAAATGGAGAGACAATAAGAGGGAACTTGCGACAAACATCGAGACCAGTTGCTTCAAGAAGATCAGGCTTATTATCCCCCTTTGGCCCTCCTTCGAATCTTAAGTTGAACCTCTTCACAAGGTTGGCCAATGTGAGCTCGACCAAGGGTAATGCTAAACCATCCCCAGGGCAACGTCTTCTCCCTGATCCAAATGGAAAATACTTGAAGTTTTGTCCTTCCAAATCCAAAGGAGAATCAAAATGCCTCTCTGGCCTAAATTTTTCTGCATCTGGTCCCCAAGTGGCAGTGTCTCGTTGGATTGCATATAAATTGATTAAAACCTGTACATGTTTTGCAAAGTATATATTCTTAGAAAAAAAACTTAAAAACCAACTTTGCCGTTTAAAATTTTGTTTTGTAATATGCAAAGACTTTACCCTTGTTCCTGCAGCTATGTCATATCCATTTACTTTGACATCGTCACTAACTAGTCGGGGAATTAGTGGACCGGAGGGATGTAACCTAAGCACCTCCTTGATCACCATATTTAAATAGTTCATTTTCTCAACTTCTTTCTCAGACACATACAAATTATGCTTCGAAACAGAAAGAATTTCATCTCGGAGTTTCTTCATACACTCTGGATGTCTCAATAGCTCCGTCATAGTCCATTCCATCAGTGTGAAAGTTGTTGCTGATCCCGCAAACAACAATTCCTGGAGAAGTCAATAAAACAAGTTTAGTTACTTTGTTTAGTGATAATCAATAAAATTTTCTTGAAAAGTATTAAAATAATGACTTTATTTTACCACGAGGAGAATTTTTAAACCGGCTCTGTCAAGCTCAAACGGTGTTGTCTTATCTTTTTGAGTAGATAGCAATATATCAACAAAAGCTGACATGTCTTGGTCTGCGTCTTCATGTTCTTGCACAACTTTTTCAAGAAAAACATCAATCTCTTTATTGACTTTCTCCACTTTCTTATCCAGACCTTGGATCCAATCTATCCATGCCAAACTAGGAACGAATTCACCGAGAGGATAAGTACCTAAAAGTTCATTGAATCTCCTCACTATGTTATTGGAATTATTTCCACCTTCCTCGCCACTATATTTTCTTCCCAATACAACTCTAGTTATTACATCGTTTGTAAGGGTGGTGAGGAGTGCGCTTAGGTTTACCGTTGAAGAGGAAGAACTCGCTTTTGCCAGCTTGTCCATCATCAAAGTGATCTCTTCTTCTCTTATATACCCAAAGGACTGAATCGTTTTCTTGCTAAAGAGATTCAAAGCGCAGAGACTCTGCATGCACCCCCAATAAAAAAAATATAAAAATATTTAGCTTATGATTTTAAGATATAGTGAAGATCTTGTCATCCAAATTTTATAACAAAATAGAAAAAAAAACATTAGAGAGAAGTCACATAATCATCTCGTTGCATGGATGTACAAAACTTAAATTTATATTTAAACGACGAAAACTTACCTTAACCTGCCTCCAATATTCTCCATAAGGGGCAAATGCCAAATCTCTCCCACTATTAAGAAGTTTATCGACCATTTTTGTTACCGGGCGGTTGGAGAACTTTAGATCGTGTGTTTTCAGGGCGTCTAGGGCTGTATCAGCTGAGGAGACTACAAGGGTGGGGACACGACCGAAGTACAGGATCATGAGTGGCCCATAGCGGTGGCTGAGTGAACAGAGGGCGCGGTGAGGGTGGAGACTTAGCTGGTGAAGGTTCCCGATCACCGGAAGCCGCCACGCAGATGGTGGTGGATTAAGTTTGGTCGTGGTGGTCTGTCTGAGAAACGATTTTAGGAACATAAAGGATAAGAGGGTTGTTAAGGAGAGAGAGATTAATATAATTTCCATCTCGATCTAACTGTCTATGATATTTGATTTCAAATTTTTAAATCTCGTTTGGATTCTGAGCATCTAGTCTTCTTTGCACTTCGTATTTATAGTAGTATTTAGGTTGGGTCATATCTCTTTAATTGCCATATAATAATATCGTAATATTGTAATTGGATTGTGGTTAGCTTTCATCGTAAGCAAAAACAAGTCATCCCTTATACATTAAAAGAATATCAATTCTAATATTTATTTTAATAGTTTATTAGATCTTGATCCGCAATGTGCGGATTTTTTTTTATTATTATACTAAAATATTTTAGTCTATATAACAAAATCTCTATTAGTAAAAGAGTAGTATCCATTAAAAAAATATCCCTAGATTTTATAATTTATTTACACTTCTATACCACTGAGAATTAAATTAAGCTACATATTTTAATGTGTGTCTTTTCCAGTTAGATTAATGAGTTTTCCTTAATCAAATTTAAACTTAATGTCATTAAATCAACCTACAAATACATCATATTTAAAGTAGATTACTACGTATGAAGACAGCCCAATAATGAAATTTAATTTTATTTTTACGAAACATGAATTACTTGACATGTGTAATATTTAGAATATATTAACTGAAATATAACAAATACATATAACTTACATATATTTTAGTTTGAAATGATTTTGATTAAGTTTTATATAGTCAACTTTGATCATAATTAAGTTTTATATAGTCAACTTTGATCATGCATCAATATTCAAATCACCTATAATTTTCGTTTTCTTTATAGGTTGTATCAACCAACCAATCATCCTATCGATTTTCTAAGCTTTATAAAAAAACAAATCAATAAATACAAACTCAAAATCGAAGATTTTCTATTAATCAAAACATAATATCTTCAATGTCGTATCTTTAATGTACCTATTAAATATAGAATATGTAACCATAATTAAGCTAATTATAACTAATTTATAATCTTTATACCATACTAAGTCATGATATAATATTTTTTCATATTTTACTCATAACCATTGTTTTATATATCGTATATAATTTTCTAACTACGTGTATATGTTCAATTTATTTATATGATATCGAATATTCGTCATAAAAAGATGGTTTAAGACCCCGAAACAATTATTCACTTAGTGAATATAATACAATCAAATATTACAAATATTGTACATCATTAGTAAAATAAATAATCAAAAACCAAAAATTCATACCCGCACTGGCGCGTGGATCAAGGTCTAGTTTAAACATTACGAAAAAAGCCTCCTCAACTATCATAATTAACTAGGTAATAACCCGCGCCTTGCGCGGAATGTGATTATTAGTTTCGTTATTTTTTAATAAGGAAACATTAATCTGTTTAATATGGATATCGGTTCGGTTTTAGGTTGTTTTTTGGTTTTTAATCTCCTAAAATATAACTATCATTTTATATCAATATTTATTTGGTTTGTTCGGTTAAAATGTTTGATGTTTTTTTTCTGTGATAATCAAAAATTACTATTATTTGTTTGTTTTCATGTTATGAATCTTAGATAGTCGTGATGTCGAACCAATGGTTTCATATTATAGTTTCTAAACGGATAATAGTTAAAAAAAAGAAAATTATTAAGACAAATCATTTTACTACAATTTGGTCGATAGTGAAAGAAGCATTAAGAAAAAGAATATTTTAACTTTCAAAAAATTAAATATTTCAGTTGTGGTAAATACTTAGTTATAAGGTGCTCACGTCAATGTACACATGTATGTGTATGTAAAAATATATAAATATGGTTGATAAATATATAAAGATACTGTTAATTAATATTAAATGACATTTTTTTCAAAATAATACATGAAAAAAAAATTCTTAAAATGAAATTATTTAAAAACCAAAAATATTGTAAAACTTATATAAACTATAATATATAACTTATATATAATTATTTAAATATATGTATATATATATGTATATAACGGATCAAATTGGATATACGTTCCTATAAATATTGATATTTGTGATTTGTTTTTTACGGATATTGCATTTTAGTATTTGATTTGCTTTATAGAGTAACGGATATCCAGATTTTTCGGTTAGAATCAAAACGCATAATGAATCGAATCAAAATTTATGAATAATTTATCGAGCTCTATTCGTAAACAGTAAAAATAACGTAAAGAAGAACCATGCATGTGAGTTTTGTATTAAAAAAACGTAAAATATATAGTGTGAACATATTTATGTGGAGTTTGGCTGAAAAGCTCTCTACATGTGACATGTGTCAATTTTAGTGTGAACATATTTATTACAATGCTTTTACACGTGACATGTGTCCAGTTTAGTGTGAATGCATTTATTACAATGTTTCTTCTTTAATATATAAGGGATAGTCCCTTATTTACCTGAAAAATTATAACAATTACCATTGGTACCTATATAATATAGTTTGTTAATACGTTATAATAGACTTTCTATAAACATAGAATTTTGTAAATATATCTAGTTTACAATATTTTTATATCCTATAAAAACTTAACTGAATCGGATTTATAAATGGAAATACCATTATGTAGTTACCTAATATATCATGTTACATGTCAATTTAGTAACCAAAACTTCTTGATTTATGTCAATTCTGTAATTTTGTATAACTTGGACATAAGATGGTACCATATTTATATATTTCTCATCTTATGAATATAATAAGTGGAGTTATAAGAATGTGTTTCTCATCGCCCTTATTTAACAACCCTCTTGGTTCACAATAAGTGGAGTTATTACGTGTTAACTGTTTACAAAAATTATAATATTTTATAAGAAATTGCCTAAAATGCGATATTTCTAATAACACTTTAACCACTTTTAACCACTGTAATTAACCATGTGCAATTATCTCAAATAGACATTTTTAAGTTTTTGTCACAAAAATAGACACCAAAAACTAAAATGAGCAAAATAGCATTTTTTATTTAAAATATTTTTAAAATTTTAAAATTTTAAATCATATCCCCAAAACTCTACTCCTCGACTCTAAACCCTAAACCATAAATTCTAAACCATAAACCCTAAATCTCACTCCTTAACTTTAAACACTAATGTTTAGATTAATTAACTCTAGGAGTATAAGTGTATATTTACTTCTTTTGATAAAACATTTAAGTCTATTTTGGTTATTTTTATTTTTAAAGTCTATATTTGTGACAAAAACTTTTTCAAGTCTATCCTATGAAATTTCTCATTAAAACTAATCTAGACTTATAATATAGAGTTGATGGGTAGAGTAGGATTTTGGAACGTAGAGTTTAAGATTCTAATAAATATTTAATTTTTTTATAAAAGTAGTTTCAAAAAAAAAATTGAATTTAAAAAAGTAAAATTTTAAAAATTTTAAAAAAAAATTCGAAAAAGTCAGAAAACAATTATATAAAATTTTGAATTTGAAAATGTATAATTCGAAAACTATTAAAAAAATCATTTATTTTAATTTTTTTAAATAAAGTATTTGTGAAAATGTCCTTTTAATAAAAATAAACATGAATAATAGTATCAATAATATAGTAAACATAAAAATTTCCCATATTTTTTTCGTTTTGATGTTTACATTTTGTTATTTTTTCACAAAAATATGTAACAAATTTGTTATATAGCATTATTCTGGGCAAGGCGGGTCACTATCTAGTATCGCCATTATTTGACCAACACAACATACTGATCGGATACAATACCGTTTATATATTTTTAATGAACCACACTCAACTCGTGGAAACATTTAAAATTAGGACTTGATCTAGTAATCTAATCACATCGTAGATTGTATGAACCAAAATATATTGATTTAGTTAGGAGGCCACCTCTATAGTATACTATATTGAAACTAGTCTATTAATCTAATCACATCGTAGACTGAAATATTTAATATTTAATATTATTATTTATGTGCATGACGTGGGAAAATTCTTAGTTTAGGTTATACTGTATGATCTTAGTGATGTTCTTACATGATCTCACATATTTTTGGATATACAATATTTCATAAAAAAATTTAGGCTATAATATAGTTTGTTGTTCGACATTTTGGATGTTCATTCAGGTCAGTAACAATATTTAGATGTATCCCAAATTAAGTGTGCATAGCAAATTGGTTTAATACAGTGCATTTATGTAAAATTTAATGAACTATGGGGGGAACTTAAGTTACATTATATTAAATGAATTTTTAAGTCAAGGTTTAATTTTTTTGAAGAATATGAATATATAAAATCCAGATTTGAAAACTAACTAATTTAAAATTTTCAAATTAAAAAGTTTTATATTTCCAATTATTTAACTGATTAATTAAGTTTTTATGATGAACTTTAGTTTTTAGGAAGTATGGCAAAAAAATTCCACGTTTTCTCATAATTTATAGTAGACCTTCAAAATATATAAATATACATAGGAGACGTGTACCAACATATGTATAAGACTTAAAAGTTGACATTTCAAGTGCGCTAATTATTTGAAATGTTATATACAGACTGGAACGTAATTTTCTTTAGTACAATAAAGCTCTAAGTTAATATATTTTCAATAAAATTATAAACTTTGTAGTAAAATCTCACCCACCATTAAGAAGCTTATCCACTGTTTTTGTTTTTGGCTGGTTGCAGAACTTCATAGTTTGTGTTTTTTTGATAAAATAAAGTTATTTTATTTTTTTGCCAGAAGCCAGACAATGTAAAATTGTAAATAGTTTCTTCATACGAAAACTGAATTTGAGTGGTAGATTATTTATTAGACAGTCCTTTGCTACTAGACCAACATCTTATTTGTGTTTTCATATTGTCGTGAGCACTAAAGTATCGGCGGAGATTTCAAGGATTGGTTAGATTATTTCTAGCTATTTTATTTGTGTTTTTGTTGTTGTGGCTTCAAGTCAGTGACTCGTTCGACTATCAATAAATTTTCTCTGCCACGTGAAAGAGGTCGTCAAATGTGGCACGGCACCACAGCGTCGCTTATGGCAGCAAAAACTGAATAAAGATCCAAGGACACTATTACCATTCATAATTTTGATTAAAAACATGAGCTTATAATTAACGAATACATGAGTTTCCTAAGTAAAGAACAATGTAAACAACTGTTAAATAACTAAAATAATTAGATATTAGTGATTATAGGTCTGAATGCATTTTTGAAATATTAAAGTTAAAGTTAGTCAAATTTTATCTTTGTTTGATTATGGCATAAAACATTGAGTAATTTAATTATTTTATCTTAAAATTAACTAGAATATTTAATGATGAATACTTGATTAATATGTTTAATAAATATAAAAAATCTTGCTGTATAATTACAATTTTTTATTAGTTTAATTATTTATACGTTCAGTTTTTATCGACTATTTCAAAAAATGTGATAATATAGCATATGAGTATTTATCTGTCCGTTATTGTTTGGTTAGAGTTTTTCTTTTAAAATTTTATATTATTACAAATATATATATAGATTTTTAAAAAAAAATTGGATATTTTTCAAATTTAATATATATTTTTGTTAATTCGGATAACAAATTGAAAATCAAGGAATAAGAAAAAATAAACAACATATTATTTCAGTTTTTGAATAATTAAAATATAGACTAAAGTTAAATTTCATTTAGTATTAATATTTTAAAATAATGTTGGATGATTTAAATAATAATTTCAGATAACTTCAAATAGTTTTGATATTTTAATAAACTAATTAAAATTTTGAACTGATGAATATAATTTAATTTTTAAAATTTAAACTAATACAAGAAATATAATTTTTGAATGTACATTATGCTTTGGATCTATATTTGATTTTCATTTGAAATACGTAAAATGTTTTAAATATTGTTAGAAATTTTTATTATTTTTGAACGTGGAAATTTATGATCTCTTGTTTAAATTCGGTACTAGGTAATTTTGGTTCGGTATGGTATTTTGATTCCAACTAATTTGTCCAGTCTTAATATAAACCATATAAACTTTTATCTGGCAAGACAAACAATTTAAAAATAATAATAATAATGAGCTAGGACCCCAATGGTATTTGTATGTATAATCGAATTTTATCCAAGAATCCGTCGAGGTTCCACCAGCACTATCTGACGACCAACCAGGAAAAATTGATTATTAGAATCACGTGAAGGTCCATGTGATATCATCACCAATATTCTTATTTCTCTAGTTAATGTTTCACTTATATAATATAGTATTTCTTCATTTGAAAAAATTTCCGGTTCAAGAAAAGGTGCCTCTATTTGTGTAGAATGCTGTATTTGTTAATCACTTTTTTGTCGACTCATTATGGAGAGCTCATCACTTTTGACTTGACCTTGTTGACCTGAGCTACCAGGAAACTACGTAAAGGCGCAAACCATATCTGATTTCTTTGTTTATTTTTTTTGTCGACTTCTTCCTTTCTTTTTTGACGGCGAAATCATGTGTTCATCCATCCTTTACAACAAATAATTTAACCAAATAATATATTTAATAGACGACAATATGCTTCATCTTGTAAAAAGCGTGGAAAATGTCGTAGTTGAGTCAGTTTATTGGTGGTATAAGGAGTCCACGTTCAACATGTGCAAATAAGAATTCAGAGGGTCGACCTACCCTCATATGCACTAATGGGCCGTAAGGACAACTGAAAAAGAGAATGTCATGGGCTAACACCGAATTATCCCGGATGCAGTCCTAGAGCTTGTTGCTCCTGTCGGTCAACGTATGTGGCTTTTAAGCCCTAACATTTTGTTTTTATTTGTTTTTAATCATTTTCAGAGAATTTGATTTAATATGATAGTTTAAAAACTATTGTATGTTATATATGGTGAAGCTTTATGCGTGGATTTAGTTCTCAATTTGACAGATTTGAAGGTGGTGGTGTTTCCTTGGTGGTTTCCAGCTGCATCTGTGATAATTTGGCGTTCTTTAGATTTAGTTAGAGATATTTTTCATTGGAAATCATTGTAATAGTACGCAGAGAGTTAAAAACTGGTCTTCTGAATGGTATGGATGGATCTGATGCATTGTTGCAGCAACGACAATAGCTAAAGAAGTTTTTGTTTTTAGCACAGGATTCTTAAGAGTTTTTTGGGCTTTTGTGTTTTGGTGTTTTGTTTTCTAGCTCTAATATTCCGTTAGAGTTTTGGGTTGTTTTGGTTCATCTTTTACTTTCAAATTTTTCAATTTGTTCATCTTAGCTTCCTAAAATGAACACTAAACAGAATTGACAAAGACAATAGAAAGCATATATATATTATGAGAATTGTTGTATCATCAAAAAAGGTATAGAAGTCTGAGTGCTAATATGGATGCGGGAAAATCTACATATTTACTTCAAACTCTAAAATAAAAATCTGATGATATCACTACTGTATTAAAGATTATCTCCACTTTTTATGTAAAAAAGTCATTAGCTTTCTCTTTGTAGGTCGATTTTTGTATAATGTAATAGTTTCAAACAATTCTAATAAGATAAAAAGATAGTGTTAAAAACAAGTTAATGAAGTTGTTCAATGACTTTAATTATTGAAAGAGTATCATAAACCTTTAAGCTCACAAGTGGCAACTATAAGTTTCAGGTATTTTTCTGCAACTCAATTGCTATTTTACAAGAACTAACTTTATTATGTTTAAATGTAATAAATAGTCTCTTAATTTAGCATAAACTCTGTTACAATTTTTTTTTAGCATAAACTCATTTTCACTCGGGTGTCATACGTTCGTAAACTGAAAAGAACAAACTACTTGAACTAAGAAAAGAGAGCAAAGTAAGAAAAAAAAATCTTGACACCGAGGGGGAGGGTTTTTTAACAAGTTTAGGCTTCCATTATTTATCATCTCAGAATCTACTAGAATCACACTCTTTATATCAAGTCTTTACAAGCAAAGTTCTTTCACTCTGTTTTCACTCAAAGACAAATGCTTTTGTGTGTTCTTGTCTTCTCCGTGCTTATTAAGTTTACTATCTTTGAAACGTTATTTAGCTTATGGGCATCAGAGCCTTATTGTTCGGCTTTGCTAAAACCTTCTTTGGAGTCTTTACAAACAAAGTTCTTCGCAAGTCGTAAATCGGAGGACCTATATTTTTGGTCTGATGTCACCCATGCAAACGAACAAGGCTTATTCATATCCTTCAACTCTAAACACTCTAAAAATATATGGTCATATTTTTTTTGTATTTTATGTTGAAGCAAGCATTAGAAACTATAACATGTAACTAATTAAACAATTCATGCTTAACAAAATGATTGAAATTCGGATAAGAGCTAAGAAGTATCTTAGCAGGATATCTAATTATTTCAATGTGTATACCATATGTACAGTGATTGAGATTTTTGGTAAAATACTAAACTTTATGGGTGATACTTCAAATATAGGCTTATTTTCCCAATAACCAAAAAAACTGGAAATTACATTTGTAGAGAAAGGGTAGAGAGAAATAGAAGAGAAAGTAGGAGAGAGGGAATGGTTTTGGGTAGTTAGTAAATTTGTTTTTTTGGTTATTAGGTCTAGTTTCCCTTCAAATATTGTTCAATGTATAAAAATTTGTGTTCTTAATTATTAAGGCTCTAAGACAGTGCACGTAATGACAATCACAGTAGAGAATCCTAAAAGTCAAAAGCTCCCAGACATGATTCCCAATACAGCTCAACCACACTCTCGAGAATGAAGCCCCTCCGCTGAAACCTTGTACAGCTAGATCTAGTTATTCCGGCGACGTTTTTTCACTATTTCTTTCGTTGTGTCTCATTTCCCACCGATGTTATCTCCATCGTAATCTACTCAAGTGCGTGAAACAAGTGAAGAACCAACAAAATGGAAATACACTATGTATGGAAGGTTTTTAAAACTCTTACCTCAGATGTGTCCATTCTGCAACCATGGCTCTATATCCAAACCTTTCTACAACCTGTAGACAAGCCCAGTTCATGCACTTCTCTTGTTCTATCGCTTCCTTTGATAGGTCCTAGCTCCTACAAAGGAAGATTTTTAAAGGCGTTTCAAGCTCTGTCAACGGCCCTTCTTCTCATACTCAAGCTTGTCTGACCGTTTAAAGCTCAGATCTACAGCCTTCTCTCTCCCTACTGTCTGAAATTTTAAAATGTCTCAAACATTTGCTAACTTGGAAATGAACAACAAACAAATTCTGGAAGACGACGACTTGGTAATCTTACCCGACGTAGACAACTCTGAGTTGATTGCTCGTTATCACCTTAGCTTGGTTGGTAGGATTTTCAACAAGGAGAGGTGCAATGTGGAAGCTCTTATAGCCTTCCTCCCTCGACACAGTATCTGGGACGTGGAAGGTCGCGTTCGTGGGGTAGACCTTGGAAACCACAGATTCCAATTCGATTTCGATTCAGAGGCTGACCTCCTGAAGGTTTTAAGTAAGCGCCCCTGCCACTTTAATAAGTGGTCATTTTCTCTTGAGAGATGGGCTCCTCATGTTGGTGACTCATTCCCAAACACCATGACCTTTTGGGTTTGTGTGACGGGGATACCAACACACTTCTGGATGGACCTGATCTTCTACACTTTCGGGAAAAAGCTCGGACTTGTTGGAAAGATTGATGCGAGAGCGGCAAAGTTCCAAGTCGAGATCGATGGAGACCAACCACTAAAGTTCTCTCTTCGTGCTCAAATCCCCTCAGGAGAAATAGTCCCAGTCTCTTTCGAATATGTAAACTTGTTCTGTTGGTGTCACAACTGTCATCTCATCTCCCACGAAGTTGAAAACTGTCCCCTGCTATCTGAAGAAGAAAGAAAACAGAGACTGTTGGCTAAAGAAACCATTAGAGAGCAAAGTGGTTTCATTAGGAAGGAAGGAATGCGATATGAAGAGATTTCAAAACGATTTACCAATGATGAGAAGACATCAAACCTTTAAGACAACCATCCAGGAGAGAGACCTCAAAGAGACAACAAGGATAGCGTGTGGAAGCGCATTGACTCCTGTTATGCTCCGAGAGATGACTACCGACGGGAACCCCGTCAAGCACCCCGTGATCTTGAAAAATTACAGAAACCTAATGAAACCTACAATAAGAGGAGATACGAAGAGTCTTTTGCATCAAGCAAACACAGAGAGGCGGAAAGAAAAATGGAAAACAAGCAAATAGTTGCAAAAAGAAGGGACGAAGGAGAGCGGGCACCTGAAAAGTCTCGGGCTCATCTTACTGCCATGGCTAAGGAACCGAAAAAAGCGGTATCTGCTCCATCTTAGGTGGCCCGACTCACCAATTCATCGCCTGAACATATCAGAGAAAGACCTTTCAGACATACACTTCAAAGAAAATCTACCGATGATCAAAAACTGAAAGGCAAAGTCGCAGACCTGTTCGACGCTTCTAGATCTGAAGTGGGAAGCTCTGCAAAAAAAAAGTCTCAGGTTTGAGCGAGAATCACCTCATGCTGAATCTTTGAAGAAATCTATCATACCGGCAGTGTCTGCCAATCCTGAGAAAGAAAAAAGGAAAAGCTGGTATGAACAAACTTTAGAGGAAGAGGGACTAATGGAGCAATCGATTGAGGTGCAGTCTGATTTGGGCAATGAGATGAAGAATCAAGAGGTAGAGGATCCGAATACTGAGAAAATCCTAGAAGATGATGATTGGATAACTAACGGTGCAAATTTTAACGCTGATGAGGATGATCTGATGGATGAGGATGATCTCTTAATAGAGGACTCACCTCAGTTGGAGAAGACGAGTGCGTCGGAGGTGGACATGACAAAGCTCCCGATTGCAGAGGAGAACGATGGCTTGGAGGGTGGAAATCTGGAGACAGAATTTGCGGAACCTGTTTATTGCGCCGGTGAGGAGAGGTCACCGAGGAAGAGTCACCATCATCAGACACTGCCGGTCGAACCGTCTCCGTCATCTTGTAAGAAGAAGAAGTGCTCCCCAAGATTTTTAACTCAAAGCGTGTCTCTGAGGAAGAGGAATCTACTTCTGGGCCGTAACTTACCAAAACTCAAAGGTGAGAAGAGTGGGCCGGGTCTGGATCCTAGTCCCCCAAAGCCCATTCGTCAAGCTCAAATGGCACAAGAAGATCTAAAGCCCTTTTGAAGAACACAAATAAACCAGCAAAGGTGGGACATACGCCACCAAAAATCCCGAGATGAACACAATTGTGTGCAACTGTCAAGGGGCGGGAGCCGACTTGACTAAGGAACATCTTGGAGAATTATTTCACTGTTTTTTACCCAAGTTCTTATTTTTATCGGAGACTAAAAACAATCGGACTTTCTCGCAAGATGCGCAAGTTTCTTTTGGATATGACCAAGTTTGTACCGTGGACCCGGTTGGTCGAAGCGGAGGCCTAGCACTTTTTTATATGAATGATCCTTCGGTTTCTATTTTGTATGCGGATAAACACATGATTGATATTGAAACAAGATTTGAAGGACATGATATTTTTATGACTTTTTTTTATAGAGACCTTGTTGTTCGACATCAGGACTTAGTTTGGGAACGATTGTCACGCATGAGTACAAACCAGAGTAAAACGTGGTTCATGATTGGAGATTTCAACGAGATCACCGGAAACCACGAGAAGAGGGGAGGAAGACGTCGTTTAGAGAGCTCTTTTCTCCCTTTACGAATCATGTTAGAAAATTGTGGGATGCTTGATTTCCCATACAAAGGGAACTCATTCTCGTGGGTGGGAAAAAGGCGATCCGGAAAAGGCAAATGCAAACTAGACAGATCAGTGGAAAATGAAGAATGGGCCGCTTTATTTACTCATACTGTTGTGGAATATCTACAACTATGGGGGTCTGATCATAGACCCGTCCTAGCACGGATTCAGTCTAATGGTCGAAGAACAAGCAAGAGTTTCAGGTTTGACAAGAGGTGGACTGGAAAACCAGGTTTCAAAGAAGCGGTAATCTCGGGATGGGGACCGTTTGATGAAATTCCAGTCCGGAATTTTTATCAAAAAGTTACCTCATGTCGTAGAAAGATTAGTACTTGGAAGTAGAATAATCCGACAAACCCCGCTGTATTGATTGAAGAATTAAAAGCTAAAATTGATCTTGCTCAAGATGATGACAATTCTTCTACAGAAGAGTTGGAGGATTTGAGAAGACAGTTGATTTCGGTCTTTCGAGAAGAAAATACTTTTTGGTAACAAAAAATTAGGGACCAGTGGCACAAATATGGGGACAGAAACACCAAATTTCATCATGCCATTACAAAACAATGAAGAGCCGATAGTCAGATCATAAGCATAAAAGACAAACATGGGAAGTTGGTAGAGAGTGAAATCGAAGTAGAGAACGTGGCTGTTCAATACTTTCGAGATCTCTTCTCTACCTCTTTGCCGACGGAGCTAGACGCCTCCCTCCGTTTTATCTCAGAAAAGGTGTCCGGTACCGACAATAGGTTAGTTTTAGAGGAACCGTCGGAACAAAAAATTAGAAGAGCTCTCTTCGACATCAACCCGGTTAAAGCACCCGGTCCGGATGGCATGACTAGTAAATTATTTTAGAAATTTTGGCGGGAAATGCGGAAAGACATTATTAGACTTGTCCGAGATTTCTTTGCAATAGGTAGTTTCGACCCATTATTGAATCAGACAAATATCTGTCTCATCCCGAAAAAGAAGAAACCTCGAGACATGACTGAGTTCAGACCTACTAGTCTTTGTAATGTTAGTTACAATATTATATCTAATCTTCTTTGCAAGAGACTTAAGAGAGTTATCCCGCGCTTGATTTCGGAGACACAATCCTCCTTTGTGGCAAAACGTTTGATTACTGACAACATCCTAATAGCACAAGAAAACTTTCAAGCCCTACGGACGAACCAACGATGTAGGGAAGACTTCATGGCTATTAAAACAGATATGACTAAAGCTTACGATAGAGTGGAGTGGAGTTTGTTAGCAGCTTTGATGCTGAAGATGGGCTTTGATGAAAGACTGGTTGACCTTATTATGTGTTGTGTCACGTCGGTCACATATCAATTTTTAGTCAATGGGCAATCAAGAGGGCGACTCCTACCAAGGAGAGGGTTAAGACAAGGAGACCCACTCTCCCCCTTTTTGTTCATCTTGTGTACGGAGGCGTTGATCTCACTTTTGAATGGAGCGGAAGCGGAAAAGAAGATTTTAGGTCTACGTGTTGCTAGGGCGAGCCCAAGGATCTCTCATCTTATTTTCGCAGATGACAGTCTTTTCTTTTGTAAGACGGAATTAAGCCAATGCAAGGAGATCATGGACATTCTTGATATATATGAGAAGGCATTTGGACAACGACTAAATGCGTCAAAATCATCAATGTTTTTTGGAAACCGAGTGGAGAGTTCTCGGAAGCAAGATATAAAATATGTCTTAGGCTTCTCTTCAGAAGGAGGCATGGGGATATACCTTGGATTATCAGAACAAATCGGTGGCTCAAAGATGAAAGTGTTCTCCTTTGTACAAGATCGGTTCAATGGGCGAGTCAACAATTGGTCATCGAGACTCCTTTCTAAAGGAGGAAAAGAGGTTCAAGTCAAATATGTAGCTCAAGCAGCTCCGACATTTGTGATGTCGTGTTACTTGCTTCCACAAGGCATTACCGGTAAACTAAAGAGAACAACGTCTAATTTTTGGTGGAGCTCAAAACAGAACAACAGAGGTTTACATTGGATATCATGAGATGAGATCTGTACCCCCAAAGATTCGGGGGGACTATGGTTTCGAGATCTCCATGACTTCAATATTGCGCTTCTTGCAAAACAATTGTGGAGACTAATTCATAATCCGAACTCCTTATTAGCATGTGTTTTAAAAGGACGGTACTATAATCACACTTCTCCCTTGGAAGATCAGCATACATACTCACCATCATATGGATGGCGTAGTATCATGGCAGCAAAACCTCTACTCATATCGGGTTTACGGAAAACAATTGGTACGGGTCAAGATACAAGGGTTTGGAGTGAGTCTTGGGTTCCAGATGTAGTGGCTCGACCACCTAGACCCGCCGACCACATTGTATACATGCTACCCCAACTCTTTGTTCAGTCCTTCATTAGGAATGATACCAAAGAGTGGGACATACAACTTCTACGGGATTTTTTTCACCCAGATGATATCTTTTTGATACTTGGGCTGAAACCTTCTCGCTCTCGTGCTCCGGATGGATATGTTTGGAACCATACAAAATCTGGAGTTTATTCAGTAAAAACCGGCTATGACCTACTTCGATCGACCAAGTTGAGTCTTTCACATAAAAGGACTGTAGAACAAAGTTTCACGAGCCTACAGAGCCATGTGTGGGAGATAAAGGCCCCGAGTAAGATAAAACATTTTTTGTGGCAGGCTATCTCGGGTTGTGTGGCGACGACAGATAGGCTCATGTATAGACACCTGGGCACCGATAGAAGTTGTCCTAGATGTGCTGGTCCAGTGGAGTCGATTAATCATCTTCTTTTTGAATGCCCACCAGCTCTACAGGTTTGGGTTTTATCGGACTATCCGTCCATTCCGGGTTACTTCCCGAGTACATCCATATATCAAAACATAAACTTCCTGTTTTGGAAGAGAAAAGCGGTGGCTCCTCTGAGACCACAATTCGATACCTTCCGATGGATCTGTTGGTACATTTGGAAGGCGAGGAACGATAAACTCTTCAATGGGAAGGACGTATCTCCCATTGACACCCTCCAACATGTGTCTCTTGAGGCAGAATGTTAGAGGAAGGCTAACGAAAAGGAGGAAGCAAATGAGGATCATGACGATCCCCCTACTACAGAGGTTGAGACAGTGCCCCCTTGGATACCCCGAATCCCTACTTGTCAAATTGATGCATCATGGATCCATATTGGCAGTGTCAGTGGCCTAGGGTGGAGTCTCAAGAATCAAATAGGCTTAGAACACTTCGGATTACGGGCGTGTAACATGAGCCTCTCAGCTTTGCATGCTGAGATGGAAGGGTTACTTTGGGCAGCCTCATGTATGAGAGACAGAAGGATTACTTCAGTACGGTTTGAGACGGACTGCTCAGACATAGTGGATATGACTACAAACCCGATGGACTGGCCAGCATTCGCGACAGAGATCGAGGTGTTCCAGAAGTTACAGGATGACTTCGGGGATGTGAGACTGTCTCATATTCCTCGAAGTCAGAATGGCCGGGCAGACGGGTTAGCAAATGATGCAAGGACAAAATGTTATATTTTTTTCCATATATATCAGACCCTGATAAATGGAGATGCTCTTTGAAGGATCGGCTCGTCTGTTCTCCACTTGATCTAGCGTAGATGGGTAAGACGACAAAAAAAAAAAAAAGACAGAGCACGTAGGAGATTTGGGCACGCAGCTGTAAATGGGAAACAGAAAAGACCAAAAGGAGTCATCATGGGTCTGCCATAATGAAGTTGAGTAAGTTCCAACTCCATACAAAAATGAATGCGACCTCTCTCGTTCAAAACTACCAGAAATAAAAACATTCGAGAGTGAAATTTTGTGAGGCTTTTGTTTTCAATACTGTAGGATAACTCCTTTTACGTGCTTGGCCAATATTAAAACGACAAGTAAGATGTTTGTGTGTGTGATGAAGCAAGCCACGTCGTCAATTCGATTTCACTTTTCAACTAGACGTGGCTTCTTCAAGATCCCCCACTTCATTTTCCTCTTCTTTTTCAAATTTTATTTCCTAAGTGTTTTTATTTGTTTAACGTTCAAATTCAAATGTTTTATTTCCTACGTGTTTTTATTTGTTTAACGTTCAAATTCAAATGCATATATATTATTTTTACTTCTACGATTTCATGTATAGAATAACTAAAGGAAAAATTAGAAAAATTGGACACTTTGAACTTTTATTTGTCATAATAGAACTTCTGATATTTTTGGCAATTCTGGACAACTTTTTCTCTTCTTTTATGGTTAAAATAGTAAACTAAATTTTAAAAATGTTAAAAAATATGAAAACTATTGGAAACATAAGTATGACAATATATATGTTTAAAAGTTTTTTTTTTTAAAAGTGAAATCATATTTTATTTTATCTTCTAGCTACAGTTAGAATACTCATTATGGTCATCTACTTAGTCTAGAAATCATATACTAAGTTTTATACATAGATATATCTTGGGTATACAACGTAAACTAGCATTTCTTATATATTCTAACCAAGCTATATTTCGAAACGTTATAATCAAGAAAGATGTCTTCAGTATACCTACAGCTTGATGGCGATATATAGCCACAACTCAATAATATACCTTATCTAGATTATGTGCCATAACATGTTCTTTCTTTTACCTTATGTGACGCCTAAAGAAATAATATGTTTCCCACCTACTCTACTGTATTCTGCGTAAGGTAATATACATATTCTAGGCAAATCCAGAAAATATGAAAACTTTCATATTCGGTTAAAGATGTACTTTCCTAATTCTACACGAAATCTAATCTAAATCTCGCAGAGTATATTCTTTCTTAAGTCAAAAAATCATCAAAATTGTTCTTTCCTCCACTCGAACCCGAGTTATTCAAGAGAAAATTATACACACAAACCACTATACCACATATGATTCACGCTACTTTGATATGTATACTAGCTTATATACTAGAAAGTATAATAAAAAAATTAAAACAAATCCTGGATTGCTCTACAATTAATTTCTGAGTTTTGTATATATTGTATTTTCATATAATAGAGTCAAAAGTGAACGTTTAAAGTTTAAGGCGAAATCATAAAGATATTTCCGTAAATTTAAAAGTATTGGGGCGAACATTAAAGATATTTCCCTGAACCAAGAGTTTTGGGGCGAAATCGATGACTAATTTTCAAAAATAAAATTTCTGGGGAAAAAATAAGAAAGGAACTAATCTTAGGGGCCAAGTGTGCAATATATTAAAATTTAGTCATGTCTGTTTTCGTGGTTTGGAACGTTCGATGTGGAAGACAAATGCTCGATCCATCTGGCTTGGTCCAAACGACGAACTGAACATCCAAGAGAACCAATCGAGCGATGCGTGAAGGTGTGGCCTGCTCGATTCAATGCTCTCGGGCTGTGACTGCTTGAACGGAGAAGACGAGCCCGTGCAGCGGCAGAGATGACATGGAAGTGGTGGTTCCGGTGAGAGAAGTTGATGGCGACCAAAAGCACGGTGAAGCGACGGTGGCTGCAACGACGGAGCTCGAGTCGATACACAGTTGGGACCTTGTTACCAGTGTAGATATTGGTAGCTCAAACCCAGAATTGAAAGGATCGTGGCCATGGACGAAAGCTGTTGGAGATCTTCTCCTGAATCTCTTTCGAACCCTTGCATTTTGTTTTATCAAATAGATGGATTGTGTTTATCTCAATTTTCTGAGGGTAGTTGATTGTGTTTATCTAAAATTTAGGAGTTTAGAATGAACCGATGGATTGTGTTTAGCGAACCGATGAATCTCCTTTTTTTTTACTCTATAAATTGTATTAAGAAAATATATTAGAGTATTATATATTTTAGCATTTAATATAAGGGTATAATTGTATTTACAGAAATTAAAGTTCTAAAGGGACAAAAAATTTAGAAAAAGTATTAGAGTGACAAACTCAAGTTGAAAGTGTCTCATTTTTCCAATTTTCCCTTTAATTTAAAAATTTACTTAAAATAGATTGGATCTAACATAATGTTTCTGTTTTAATAAGAAAGATGATTGTTTTTCACGGATAACGAGGATAAAGACTACTCCTTCCGTTCCAGAAAAATATGTTTTATAAAAATTATTTCAAATATATATATATATATATATATATATATATATTTTTTTTTTTT
>NC_027748.1:17441553-17472713 GCF_000695525.1 Brassica oleracea var. oleracea
TAAATATATTTTATTTTCTTATAATTTTATGTAATTAATTATATAAATATGTTTCTTTTTTCAAGGTGGCTCCTAAAAAGATGGAACTGACGGTATGAATAAGCTTCATCAATGAAGCCACAAGGACGACTTCATCCTACTCTTCGAGACGGAACCCATAGATGAAGTACGAGACTCTCCATGAAGAAACACCTCCAACAACTACTTCGACGGCGTTCTCCCTTAGCTTTTTATTTTTCAATTTTTTTGTTTTCTATTATTAATTTGAATACTATTTTATGACATTTTTATATTTTTTTAAAAAAATATTTTATTTTATAAATTATATATTTTTATTTTGAATATTTCATAATAATATAATAATACGACAATAAGATGTAAATTTCTCGTAAAGATTACGAGGATTTTACAAGTACTTCCTTGTAAAATCTTCGTAATCTTTACGGGAAATTTACTAGGAACTACTTGTAAATTCCCCGTAACTATTACAAGGACTTTACATTAAAAGACTTGTAAATTCGTCGTAAATTGTACAAGTATTTAAAGACGACTTTACAAGGAAACTATATAAGTCTTTTACGATGAAGCGTAACTACGAAACTACGACGAAATACTCTCTTTCGCTTTTACAACGAATTTATTTCGTCGTAAATGTTACATGGAAGTTACGACGAATCTTGCATTACGACGGACGTTTTACAACGAAACGCTATTCCTTGTTAATTCGTTGTAACCCTTCTATTACAACGAATTAACAAGGAATATGACCCTTGTAATAAATATGTTTTTTTGTAGTGTTTTTTTTTTTACTTTATAAATTGTATTAAGAAAATAAATTAGAATATTATATATTTTACAGAAATTAAAATTCTAAAGAGACAAAAAATTTAGAAAAAATATTAGAGTGACAAACTTAAGTCGAAAGTGTCTCATTTTTCCAATTTTCCATAACTAAACAAGGATGGATAATATCTCTTTAGTAGGAACATCGAGATTTAGCTCAGAATTCGATGGTTTCAAATTTTCTTCTATGTCAAATGATTTCATTCCTGTTTTCAAAAATAAATGATATCATTCCTATTTTTCTCCCAACTGTGGTGGCATCATGATAGTACAACAAAAAGAAAATAAATTTACCATATAAAATAAATAAATAAAAATTTAGAAAAATACTGGACCTATCATTCACCTTTACCCACTCTATAAATTAGATTGATCCTGAGTCTATCTCATTCACTACTTCTCTTTCTACTCCGTCTTTCGCTTGTACAAATCTAATCAGAAATGGCAACGGCGTCGTTTAGCATGCTGTCAGTGTTCGCCGCTCCTTCCGGTGGATGGGGCTCTCGCAACATGAGAAACACAAACCAAGTCTTCTCCAATAGGAATCCTTCAGGTATATACGTAATTACAGTGCATCCTATTATACAGCAAATCTTCCCTACGTTACTTGTTTGACTTTTTTTTAAATTCTGACCATTCGTTGCGTTAACCCTTTCTTAAGGACGATCCTATCAAGGAAGAATCTCCTCTGCCTTCAACCTCGGCCACTCCACCTCAGACGCCGTTGTATTCTCCTCCACCACTTAGCAAGCCTAAGGTATGATCTAATGATCAGTCATTAATATCTTAATCAACTCATGGTGGTCGAAGAATTTATATTAGATTTTGGAGATCGAATTTTCTTTATTGTGTTTTAGTCATGGTTAACTGAATATTAAATAGCAAGAATATCATACGGTAGACTTCAGAGATTAATCTTGGTTATTAAAAAAATAAAGGAATAAAAGTCGTTAATACGATAATATCATAATTTCATTATGCAAGTGTGGGTTGAATGATTTGTCAATTGTTTTATAGGTGAGTACGAAGTTTGGAGATCTTTTAGCGTTTAGCGGTCCAGCGCCCGAAAGAATAAACGGGAGACTCGCTATGGTAGGGTTCGTAGCGGCGATTGCGGTGGAGCTTTCGAAGGGAGAGAACGTGTTTGCTCAAATCTCCGACGGTGGAGTCGGATGGTTTCTAGGAACAACGGCGTTGCTAACGTTGGCATCGATGATTCCATTGTTCAAGGGAATAAGGGCAGAGTCAAAGTCCAAAGGGTTTATGACGTCAGATGCCGAGCTATGGAATGGTCGATTCGCCATGCTCGGCCTCGTGGCCTTGGCTTTCACTGAGTACGTCAAAGGCGGGACTCTTGTCTAAGTCTTTTTTTTCTTCTTTTTTGCATTTCTTGTGTTACCCTTTAGCTATGTTTTAAGGGAGAATTTGGAGAATAATAAGTAAATCAAAGTTTTGTTTTTAATATGAACTGAAAAACCTCAATGCTTTAAAAACTGGGCCAGCAACCGAACGAATAAGTCTTTGAGAGTAATGGTTTAACCGAGTTCATCCAGGTTCAACCGTATTTTGTGTATTTGATATCATGATAAGATATTTTTTCAGCTCCTATCCAATTCCGACATCTCAATTTGATGATGCCTGATCTTTTTACCCAACAAAGTGTCAATGTTTGGGTTCGCTTCCATAAGCCAAATCTAAAATACATAGAAAAATCCATCCAACACTTAATTGTTCTTCAAATGCACATTTTTCTTTGCTTTGAGTATTGATGCATTTAGCTCATCATAAACATGAAGACCCCAAAGATACATCCTTATTTACCAAACATAAGAGATATACATCTTGTCATCCTTAGCAGTGATTAATTCATGTATAACACACATATACACTAGGCTCACCATGTCCAAAAATGAACACTTTGTTACAAACTTTAAGGTGCTCCTCCTTAGTTGTCTTATGTTGATCATTCCATTTCACATAAGCATCCTACTCCATAACCCTTATCATCCTTTTAATTTTCAAAGTCTATATTGGGTTCATCTTTACATTTGAGTCCAGTCACAATATGACATTATTGCATTGAAAACCAAATAGACCTCCTTGCAAACAGAAACCATAACTCGTGTAGCTTGAAAAAAATTATTTGTTTGTATATAAAGCTGTGAATAACCTTCCCTGAGTATCCAAGATTGTGTTCATTGATTGCCACAATAATACCAAAGACATAGTCTTTCAACACTTCGTTGTACTCTTTAAGATCCATCTTCAATATCTTTAGAATCGTCAATCTGCATCTGTTGTTAATCTTATCAACAAGAAATTCAAAATTTTCTTCAATTATGTGTTTTGACAATTAGTAAGTTATTCCTATAAACCATGAAAATAAAGATTTCGTTCAAGGAATTCATATACATCCAAAATGAAAAACAAATTGTATTGAACCACCACTACAAGAAAACAAAGTCATTTCTGACAGAATTTCTGACGGAAGAAATATTCGTTGGACATTTCTGACGAAATTCTGACGGATTTACAAGAAATATGAAAATTTACCATTCGTCGGTATTTCGTCATATTTCCGATGAAATTTCATTCGTCATAAATAATCGACGAAATACCGACGAGTCCCGAGGAAGATTAAACTATTTAGGGTATAGATTTGAGGTTTATGCTTTCGTCGGAAATTCATCAGAAATTTCTGACGAAATAAAAAAATTCCGTAGGAAATTCGTCAAAATTTTCCGACGAATTTTTAACGAATCTATTCTTAGGAAATTTCCGACGAATTTCCGACGGATTGCATAACATTCGTAGGATTTTCGTCACATATTTCCGACGAATTTCCGACGAAATTGAGTTTTAGATATGAAATATTCAAAATAAATGTCAAACCGGATATATTAAGTGATAAATATGATGTGAGTTAATAATACCTCAATTATTTAAGCTATATATATATATATATATATACTCTTGCGATTGATGCATCGACGGATACATAATCTTTGTCGTTAACACTTATACACTTAAGCATATACTTTCCGGTGATCCATCTTATAATCTTTAATTTGTGTTTTTTTAAATGTTTTTAAACATTATGAAGATTTTAAACCCCTAAAAGTCATCAATTTATTATCAGTGGCTATTATCGTTCTATTTTTTCTATGTTTTGAACCCCCAATACGTAATTCGTCGGAAATGCGTAGGAAATTTTGGAGGAATTTATGACAAATTTCCGACGAATATATTTCTGACGAATTGCCGACGAAAATTATATATTCCGACGAATTTCCGACGAAAATGGTATATTCGTCGGAAAATTAAATTTGCTCGGGAAAAAGCCCGCCTAATTTTTCGCAAAGAACCAAAATAAAAAATTCCGACGGATTTTCGACGAACACTTTTCGTCAGAAGTTTTTAATATAAAAGCGTAAACCCCTTATTCTTCCCCATTTCTCCTCTCTCTCTCTCTAAACACACACAAATGCTCTCAGATTTTCTCTCTCTAATCTGGCGATTCTAAGTCTTAAACTCCTCAAATCTACCTCACAAATTATGTAAATCATCTCTTTCCTTTTCTCATTTGACTTATGTTACTTTTTGATTGTGAAATTGTGAATTTTAGGTTTTAAATGTTGGATTTATGTTAGGATGAAGAATTTTATGAATTATATGTTAGGTTTTGTTGTTAGGTTGTGGTTTAGATAGGTTTTGATTGTGATTTTGTGGTTTGTTTATTTAATTTGTTGTTTTGTGAAATTTAAAAAGTTTTTATTATTTTATAAAATGTTTTTCAAAATTTTAAAACCTTTTTGGAGTTTTTATAATTTTTGAAAGTTTTATGTAAATAGATATATATAATTTTCAAGTTTTTATTATTGTTGTTGTTTTAAAACGTTTTTATGATTTTATAAAAAATTTTAAACTTCTTATAAGAAATAATTAAGTTCTTATAAAAAGTTTTGAAGTTTGTTATAATTTATAAAACGTTTTCTGGTTTCAAAAGTTTATCAAAAAAATTTTCACTTTTTTTAGAACTTTTGAATCTAGAAAAGGTTTTTGTGTTTTTTTAGATTTAATTAAAATATTTTTCAATTTTTAGGAAATGGGTTCAACAATTACAAATTTTTTTAAAAAATTTCTTAAAATGATTTCTCTTTATCTATAAATATTTTCAATTTATAAAACACTTTATTTTTAAAAAATTTATAATAAAATTTATTATAAACGATTTTAAAAATAATTATATTACAAAAACGTTTTCCTAATTTTAAATTTTATTTTATTTATATATAAAGAATTAAAAATATTTATTATAAATGATTTTTAAATTTTGTTATTAAGTAATTCAGTAAAATGTTATATTTAAAATAATTTTATTTTATTTTTTAAAATAGTTTACAAAATTTCCGACGGATATCATTTATCGGAATTTCGTCGGAATTTTATCCGTTGGAATTTCGTCAGAAATTTATCTGTTGGGATTTCGTCGGAAATATATCCGTCAGAATTTCGTCGGAAATTTATCCGTCGGAATTGCGTCGGAAATTTGTCCGTCGGAATTTCGTCGGAAATTCGTCAAAAAATCCGAGTTCAGACGAATTTTTTTTTTCCGACGAGTTAGAACCGACGGCTTTTTTCGTCGGAAATTCGTCAGAAGTGGCTTATTCCGACGGATTTCCGACGAAAATCATCTGTAGGAAACAAGTTGTTTTCTTGTAGTGCACAAAACAACATGACACAAATATGCCAAGACCATAGAACCTAATGGGCAATCAAACTTAATCTCACATTTGCCAACAACAGCAAACATATTAGGCATTCAAGTTCTGATTATAAACAGCATATAACTTGATTTTCAATTTGAACACTATCAAATAATACCGCATACTACAATCTAAGTCCTACCATTAACTAAATTGATCTTTTTTACATGTGAAAATATACACAGGACATTCACAAATATCAACATCTCATATTCATAGAAATTGAACCAAACAAAAAAAAAATGAGAGAGGAATTCAAATGTCTAAACGTGAATCAGTCTCTTAGATTATAATAGTTAATTGTGTGCAATTTAAACTGTATATGTACATCAACTAAAACGAACACAAATAAAATTAAAAAGGGAATCTCAAAACTCTAACTTTTAATTTTTGGTAAAGGAGGAACCGCGATGGAATAAGAACATAAGGGAAAAACCTAATGATCACCACCAGTGAAGGAAAGCTTGTTCCACTGTTGAATAATTAATTTTCGCCAATGAAAATAACAAGGTGGGTTTATAACCGATAAGAAGGAAATAGAAAAAAAGAAATGAGAAAGAGAAAGGAGGATTGAGAGAAGTGACACCGACTTTACACTCGCCAGTGAACCAAGACACATCAGAAAGAAAATCTCGACGATGATAACATAAATTACCCCTTAAAAGTCGATTTTTCATTGATTGGTGACCACCAGATTAATAGAAAAATGAACAAAATGAAAAATAAATTTGCATTTGAGAAACTGAAAAGTAAAAGATAGAAATTTTTGTTCATTTGATTCCTCATCAGAATTGCAAGAGGAAATTTAGTTTTTATAAATTCATTCATCCACGAAAAATTTAGAGAAAAACAGTAAGATATAGCTATCAATAATTTGACCAAAAATTTAACCTAATTGGTATAAATTCTGAAGAACAAAAAAATTTGTCACAATTTTTTTCATTCATTACCACTTAGAGTTTTAAAGCGCTCCCAGCGGGGGATTCTCGACACGTTTCTAACAATAATAATAATGAAAAAATAGAAAATGCATAGTCTGCGGTTTGAACTCCAGACCTGAGTGTAGAAGCCTTTAAACCTTAACCAATAAGCTACGGCGCTTCAACAATTTATATTTTGTTTTTATCATTTAGTTTCTAAATTATAATTAAATATAGAAATGAAAGATTCAAGAGGGAACATAGATAATGATATGATGCTCTTAGTAACTTAAAAAAATATAGAAAAAGAAAAAGGAAAAAAATTAATACTGAAAATATGTTTGAAACTAATTTATTTTTAGAAGTTTTTTAATTGTATAATTAGAGGGTCAAAATGAGATTATCATTACAATTAATTCTGAGTGGACAAAAACCCCTAAAATGATTTAAAAGAACAATAGATAAGTTCTTTTGTTTCTTTTAGCAAAGTTCTCTTTTTTATATTGTTAGCTTTCACAAACAAGAGAATACATTTGACATGTATAATAAGGCTCATTATATATTACCCACACAGCAATAAACAACTCTTATTATTTCCCCTTAGTTGAACACAGCTCACAAAGAAACGTACGCAGGAAAATATATGATCAAACTGAGTCGATACAATTTATCGTAAAACGGACACGGCAAAGATTGTAAATAAAGACGAACAGAGTGTTATTAATAAGTATACAACACATGCATACCAAAGCCATCATTCTCCACATGCATATTATCGATTCAAGATCTCTCTTTATTGTAGGCCAAGTTTATTATAGAACCTCTCTTATTTTTGGAAGCAGGAGAGAGAGCGCGCTCTCTAAGCAGAGGCGTTAATGGCTTTCTTCACGAAGTTATCAACATATTCTTTCCTGCAGACAAAACCAATAAAGTTTTCTTGTTATTGTAATGTTCGCATAAGAGAAAAAGCACAGAGTTGTGCTTTTGATGAGTTGGAATACATGGCATATGTACCTTGCAGGAAGATGGTCGTGTGGACGATTGTATGGTGTCCACACCGGTTCACCCACGAAAAGACGCATTGCCTGTTTGAACCAGAGCTTTTAATTTTCTAAGTAACCAAAAAACATATATGATAAATGACAAGCACGTATGTAGTAGTTTATGTAAACCTTGATATAGTTGTCAGAATCCACGGTGAAGCGATGATAAATTCCAGCAGGCAAGACTATCATTCCTCCCTTCTTCACCCAAACTCTGATCCAAGCTTCGTTGCGATCCCTCACATCAAAGTAGCCTTTTTTCCAAGGAAATTAAAGATTGAGGAGTGATATATTTTTTTTTTTTTAAAGTAAAGTAGCCAATAAAAAAAAAGGCACGTACCACTTCCTGCAACGCAGTAACGGATCTCTTCATCAGTGTGGAGATGTTCCTCGAAGAAGCTCTTTACTTTCTCTTCATAATTTGGAAGCTTCTCTGGGCATACCTCACAAAAGTCCTGAATCAAACTCAAAGCTGTAAAACTACTCGTCTTGTTCTAGAAAAAATCTATCCTTCAAACAATCTGCCAAGACATCCTTAATTATAAACCCACCCTTTCACTAAGTGCTCACTACTCAACTTTATAATATAATTTGTTAAATTCAGCCTTAGGCTACTAGATATGGTAGACCTATAAATAAGGCTTGAGCAGCTAAACATCTCTCTCTGAAGTGTGTGTCCTAATCAAAATCAAACATTTAGCACTCAATTATGAAATAAAGGGGTCAGAATCACAAACCATGTAGGAGTAACCACGAGACTCGCGGATCTTTTTCAACTCCTCATCGGTTTCGTAGTTATCAGCATCAAGTCTCCAGCTAAGGACTCCAAGCTCTGCACAGAAACATTACATAAGAGATGTAAGAAGCAGAGAGAGAACAGCACATATTAATAAAGACACACAGACCTGCAAGTTTGTCGAGAGAGATAAACTCTTTAGGATCCTTGTGGTGAGGAAGTCGCTGATCATCTTGGCTATCATCCATGTACCAAGCCTGAATCACTTCTTCTCTTCCATCCTTTACCAACACAAGAAGAATAAGAAGAAGACAGACATCATTTTGTTGCTAAACCCCACAAACAGATTCGATTGATTTATCCAGAATGGTAGAATCGAATCAACGAAATCACAAATCGCTAAAACCGGAAAATAATCGGCGAGAAAAATCAAAAGCGGAGGAGAAAGAGGATGATACCTTCACGGCTTCACCCATCGTCGTCTTCGTTATGCGTTGTTCCCTTCTTCGTCGTCAAAACCACGCGAATAGAATGAATATCTTCTTTTTCGAAATTAGGGAAAAAAAAATATAAAGTGAGAGAGTTGGGTTGGGTTTGGTTTCTTTGGTCAAAGACTAAACTACCCCTAGTCATGTGTCAACCCTAGAGATGCGTTTCCGACCATATCCATCGTTGTTTGGAGAGATAAAAATAATAATCACACATGACAACATCCGATTTGATTGAGTTCTCTCTCATTCATGCCTTAAAATAAACAAATAAAATGACCTCATACCATATGGTGTCCTTATCACAATTTTCCATTACTTCTTTTTCCTTAACAAAAACCTATTCTAATTCTAAGAAGATTCCAACACAATTGAACCATAGCAGAAAACATTAGACAGGCTTTTCGCACCGCGTTACTTCCTTGCATGATCCATAACAGTAAGAGCCGGGTCCTCACTTTTCTAGTGTAGGAAGAAAAAATATTTGACTTTATTGCACATTTGAAAAGAAGTAATTTATGGAATTTTTTTTTATTTTTCTACATATTAAATTGTTTGGCATGAACAGAATCTTTGAGAAAAAAGAACATGATACATACTTGCATATCGATGAATTAAACATTATCAATAATTAGAAAGATTCATGGTCATGAAGAAAGGAGAAGAAATCGTGTCCATACACGCTTCAAACCTGAGACATTTTTATACATAAATTTTACAAAACTAAGTCAACTGATCTTGAGGACTAATATGAAATTTTGGCCCCAGAATATTTAACAAACCTACTAACCCCCAATCTCATGTGTTCATGAGCTTGTTTGTAATGAAAGACCGGCTCTGGTAGCAATGGAAACTCAAAAGTTTTGGTATCAAATAAAAAAGAGGTCTCATTTTCAGAAGCGTCAACATTTACATAATACAGACCTGAAGAAAAATCCCCCAGCCATTCTCTCACTCTCTCTTTGCCTCTATGTTGAAACAAAGAACATTCCCGTCACTAACCTAACTCAAAACTACAGACCCAAAACAAAACAACAACAAAAAGACTTCTCCTCCAGCTCATTCTTAAGCCATGTTTCTTCCACACAATGAACATTCCTTGTCTGCTTTTTTATCCCTTTTTGTACATGGCACTTTTTTAAAAAAAAGAACATCAACTGTTCCTCTCCTTCGTGTATTGAGTGAGCTTAACCCGGCTTTTTTGCATCGTGTTAGATATCTAGAAAACACAATCGATGAGAGCTTTGACGGAAAATCATTTGAACCATTTATAATTTTCAATATGATTGGTTATTTTCTTAATTCTTACCTTCACTGTTTAGATCACAGTTCAGATCAACTGAAAGATTGGGGCTTCTTGTCTGGTTTTGAGGTGACTGGTGTTCTCCTCCTGTGCCGCCACTAGGGTTTTGTGAATATGCAGCAGCGTTCATCAGTGGCTGACTATGGTTCAGATACATCTCCGAGCTAGATGATCCCACTCCTGGAGCCTTTCTGGTCTTAAACAATCTTCTCCTCGCAAAGAAAACACACACATTAGTATCCCCCCGATCTTTTGGAGATAACCCCTAAGTATTTGTGGATCGTTTCTTCGAAGTACCTCTCGTTCCGCTTTTCACGATATCTTTGCAACGACACTTTTCTGTTCGCCTGACCCTCCGCTTCTTCAGAAAGACCAACACACACACACACGAGAACTACTATGGTTAACATTTAACAGAACTCCCAGTTCATAATATCAAGCAGAAGAAGCAAGTCAAATTTATCTGCCTAAAGTGAAAACGAAGAAGCATAGCATGTAAGGTGAAAGCAGGTGTTTAAGCATCATTAGAAATAACAGGTTTCTATATCTTTAAGGTTATGAGAGAACACTGTTTTGTACCAGAATCACGAGAAGCGTTTGCCTTCTCAAGGCCATAATGAGGATGCTCCACCATCTTTTCTGCAAAATGGAATCACAGTTTCATCTAATAATCTATTTGTTTGAAACTTGATTCTAGAAATAGAAAATGGGATTCAAACTAGATAAACAAACATCTGGCACAAAAAGGTGCTAAGATGTACAACATCTGTCAGAAAAGCTGGAGATGCAGGTCCATTCACTTTTCCAGTTTGATAACACACATGGAAACAAAATCATTTCAAGTTTGAAACATCCATCTATCAACTGACAAAAGCTTTGGTACCTTTAGTCACGGGCCTGGAAATCATTCGACTAGAAGGAAAAACACCATTGTCAGGAAAATCAATAGGATTGGCTGCAAAGTGCATGATTGACCGAGCCTGCAAAACAATGTACAGAGAGAGATGCATAATCAAAAAACATGCCATCAAGATTTTCCTTTTTTTTAGGCAGGACACAATAATGTTACCTTTTCAGGTGGTACACCATCATATACATTAACTTTTCCACTATAGAATATGGTCATTTGCCCAGCCAGCGCACTTGTTTCTGCTGGGCTTCTGCTGTAAATATTACAGACAGCAACATTGGAGTAGCAAATTGGTTTATATGACAAGAAACACATCATAGCGAGACCATATATATATTCAGCTTTGGTTTATACAGTAAATGGAGTAACCTAAAACTCATGTTCCTAAACTGACCAGTGGAGTAAGCAACATTAAGTAGCAATGATGAAAGGTAGTCATTTCATTTCAGAAAAAAAAACAAGAAGATCTGGAAACACCAACACAAAAGATACAAAATAAAGCCCCTATATAATCACGATACTCTCTCATGGAAAGGATGTGATTTTAGTATATAAGCAGAGTACTCTCTGACCAACTTCGCCATTAAACACGTAGTTTCTATTTTATTCAGGGAAATGATATGAAACCAACTAAACAATATTCAAGAGAAACCTGGGAGAGAGTGTTTTGTGGCTGTCTTTGTCGGCTAGATAGTGAGCAGAGCCACCAGAAAACTCAGCTGATCTGGGGGAATCTCTCCTGAGGCATGGGCCATCATCTTCCTGGAAAGGAATCTGACCAAGCTCGTTGCTTGGCTCAGTCGACGGTGTTGTGACCTGTCAACAAAAAAAAATCAGCACGCAAAACCTAATCGACGGGAAAGAAAAGCAAAATCGAAGAAGATGAGAGAAATAAAGCTCACGCGAGAGGGAATTGGAGGGTAAGAAACGAGGATCTTGCGGAGGATGCCGGCGCCGGAGTCGTCGCCGGGCTCAAAGAGAGCTTTGAGGGATAAAACTTGCTGGACCGCCTGGGATTTGTTCCAAGAAGGTCTTCGCATTCCTGTTACGACACGTGTCAGCCGCCATTCTCGGGGAAAGAGAAAAAATGAAAAGAACCGAGAGGAGAGAAATTCAAAAACTAAATTAACAAAATCAGAGAGGATCTCCATCCATCTTCCTCTCTCGAACAAGGAAGGACCTAAGGAAATGAGAACCTTTCTCCTTGAGGAATTTGCGGCAATCCTCGCGCGTGAGCTGAGAAATGTCCTCTTCCGTTAGTAGCTTCAGAGGCTTCTCCAGTATTGACTTCGCCGAAGACACTCCTCCTTCCATCTCCTTCCTCAGATTCCGGCTAAATCCAGCTTCGCCGCCGGGCAGAGCAGTGGCGTTTTTCGTATAAATAATTGAGGGCAAAATCAGGAGAGAGAGAGAGAGAAGAAGAAAGAGAAAAGAAAAAAGAGTGATGAGGGTCTAATAGTGAGTCTATGGGCTTCGAGTTTGGGGGAATGGTTAGCGAAGCTCCCTAGACTGCCACGTCGGATTTGTATCTTTTCTCTATGCTTATAACCTAATCATAGCTTCCTAACTAGTGTATTTTTCATCTATTATCCCAATTATTATTGTTGGTTTGTTTATTTTATAAACTCTTATGAACACGAGAACCGAACTGAATCTAAGCACAAAAAGAACTTATTGAAGTTGTATTCAGTCTATAGTTTGAAGTAAATTTTTTTTTTTTTGTTTTTTAATGAAATTTTTATAAAATCATCCCGAACCGGGCATACAGGTTTCGATTACAGACATCGACTCGAACAAAAGTTTCCAATTCAAACAACTTCTAGCTAGCTTCACTCGACCCATATCTCCGGCGCGTTCCGCTAATTCGAATTCGTAATCCTCATAAATCAAAAGCCGTTCTCAACCATTAACGAGAACCACAAAGAGGAGAAATTCACCTCATTTCCTCGGATGTCGGAGTCTCCCCATGTCGTTTCTGGAGTAGCTGGATTCGGATGATCTTATCTCAATCTATAATCTAATCCATCAATGAAGCGCGAGCAATGCACTAAGCGAGAGGACCAAAAATCCCTTACCAAAAGAGAGGCGCGGACAAACCTGTACACCCGCCAATGCTGCTCCAAACCTTGCAAGATATCAATGTTACTCCCTGACTTGAAGCTCTATAACCTGCACAGACATGACACGCACACCACCACAAGAACTCAAGCGAGACCCAAGTGGTCTGGGATGTGAGCGAGACCAGGTGCGACACGATGACGGTCAATGACTACAGAACAGCCAAACACCAGAAGCCATCGAGAACCGAAGGACTAAAGACGGTGCTGTGAAAATCCTGTATCCGGTGTCGGCGAAGACGGGAGAACAAAGAAGACCAGAGAGAGCACTCCTAAGGGAAGACCGTCGCCTTCAGAGGAGTATCAAAACATGGAGACCTGTAGAGGAGATCAGAAGTAAAATGTCACTGCAAATGGCCAACAAGGAGCCATAGACCACCGCCTCTTGAAACCGCTTACAACACCAACACGAGCCTTGACAGATCCTAAGTACCATCACCGCCTGCATACTAAGGATCAAGACTCGCCGCCGTGGTAAAGGAACCCACCGGAGCACACTTTGGCTTAGGACATGGAGGAGTCGACTCTTAACGATACCACCGAGAACCAAAACCCTCCCTCCTGAGCCGCTTGAAACCCAAAGGACATAGGCAGAAGACCACTGCTGAACCTAATTGAAGAAACAAGTCGACATCCCCCGCATGTACAGAGATAACCAGAAGAGATCTAGGGGAAATCGATCTCAACCTGAACCCAAAAAGCCGACTACCGCCTCGAGTCTCTGAACCACCACCTCGCCAAGAAACCAATTAAGCAGAACGACAACTGGAGTCGTAACTCCTCTCGAGCGGAGCACATTCCGGATCAAAACCCTTGCCCCAGATCCTCACGCATATCCGAAGAGCCAGAGAGAGACGAAGCAGCAGCTAACATGAAGCACAAGCACGAGAGGGTGAAGCCTCCGGAGCCGGAACGCGCGCGCACACGCGGCGGGACGCCGGAGCAAAACTCAGGGTATGAATGGTAAAAGCAGTTCAAGCGTTGCAGATCAAGCAGATCATGCAGATCAAGCGGGACAAGTGCAGATTAAGCAGGAAAAGTGCATAACAAGTAAATTATGCAGGAGAAATGCATATCAAGCAGATAAAGTAATTTATTATAAATTATGAATGGCAAAAACAATTCAAAACTATAAATTATATATTAAAACAATATAAACTACACCAAAATATCAAAACAAATATCTCAAATGTTGTAGAATCGACTAAAATGCCTATAGAATTTTTCATAAGATACTTGTACTTCTTCTATTTTCATTCTAGTTGATCGAATTTTTCTTTGGAAAACCGGAAGGTTACGCTAATATTAAACTCTTTGTTGAACTTATCACTGCGAAACTTTCTACTAGTGGGTGTAGAATCTTTAAAACGGTAATTGGTCATAAAAGTTAGTTGATCGTACAACTCAATAAATACGCATTCTCGGTTAAGAGTCCATTTAAAATTGTTCTCTCAATAGATTTACAAAATTTCAATCATTTACCTATATTACCTATTTTAAAACATAAAAAATATTAATTACTTATCCGTGCCGACATTTATGTAGGAAGATTTATATCTTCTTCTTTAGAAAATGTTGTGTTTTGTCGGCGATTGAACATCATGTTTATAATTTTAAAATGACAAAAATTGTATTAATGTGAGCTATATAGTTTGAGCTAATCATTGTACATTATTTATAAAATTAGATAAATATATTTTAAATTAATTGTTTGTAACAAAATTATTTATTGGCAAAAAAAATGGCAGATCAACACCATTAAATGTTAGCGGATGAGATCTGCACGCAGATCTCCCGCTTTTTCCACAAAAATACAAAAATATTGAACTGCATGCAGATCTCCTGTGTTTTCCACAAAAAGACAAAATATTGAACTGCATTTAGATCTCCCGCTTGAACTCCTTTTAAAAACATAAAAAAGTGAATTGTGATTTAAGTGTGAGAGAACTGCTTGTGCGGGAGATCTGCCTTTGTCCCACCCTTCCATTCGAACACTCAATTCAGTGAAGTCGCGAGAGAGAAGGTGCTGAGGTGAGAGAGCGTGAGATTTAGTTTATTCGTTTTAGTATAGTTTGAAGTAATTTGATTTTTAATGAATGTTAGATGACCTTTTATGAATTAGAAAATTTAATATGATTTTTGTTCAACTACTTTAGAAATTTAGCTAAAACTATAGAATTTGAATGTGTATTATTTTAACTAAAAAATCATATTTATACATTCTCAAATAACTTGAAAACTTCTAAATTTACAACTTACTATGTCAGTGAATTTCTAAGTATTTTATGAAATATTAAGTTAATAACAATAGTATGAAAAGTATTCAACTAGGAGTCTTGGGTGATTTTATTAAAATGACAAATCTATTGAGTTTAGAAAACACTTTAAAATATAAGAATTTTTTAATTATAAAAATAAAAATTCAAATCTATTGGTTTTAGATAAAATTTCAGAATAGTATAAAAAATCACACCAAATTTCTTAGTCATTTAAAATTCACTTAAATAGATCGCTTCAAATTTGAAATGAAATACACCCCTATAAGACCAACCCAAATGGTAATAATTTATCATGGAATTCTTAAATTATATATTTGTGTATAAGAGCATGTTTATCCCATAAAACCCTTAATGGGTTTCTCAAAAAAAAAAAAAAAAAAAATTCTGATTAAAAAAATAAATTAAAAAATGCACCAATCGTGGGCTGCCACGTGTCAGTGGGGCCCACGAACAGTCCAAAACCCCAACAATAGTCGATCCTTAACCTGGGCTTTTTGTTACCCTTTTTTGTGTTTTTGTGGGGCCCACCACTATATTTTGGTGGAAAAACCCCTCCGAGAACCCTCCAACGCACGTGGCCTAAGTATACTAAAATTATTAGAAACCCAACAAATAGTATCAAATTTGAATACTATTGGTTGGGTTTTCAAGAATTTTATTATACTCTTAATTAAATAATCTTTAATATATATATATACACAGCTATATAACTTAAAAATTCCACGGTAAAATACTACTTTTGGAGTTGCTCTAAGTATTTACTCGATTTAAGTTAAAAATCCACAAACTGATCATGTATATTATATTTTAAAATTTGGTATAATCTAAATCCATTCCAGTTTTTAATAGATATCCAAAATTTTGAAAATATAATTTGTAGATCTGTTAATATCCTAAATAAGTATTCACAATTCAAATTAAATCTCATGTTTATTTTAATCTAACAATGAAAATATATGAATATGTGATATTATTAACTGAATATTAACGGATCTAATTGGGTTTTAAACAAAATTACATGTAGTCAAACTCTACCCAAACATATATAAAACCTCACTAGATCTGTAAACTGACTCGTAAAAAAAAATCCAAAAGTGAATGAATACATGAATACCTAAACTTTAAGTCTCGTGGAAGCACCGTAGCCTACTGGTTAAAGTTTAAAGGCTTCTAGATCCAGGTATGGGGTTCGCATCCCAGACTATGCAATTTCTTGCAGATTACGGAAAATCCAGGTTTCAAATCCCTTGGAAAGAGCGATTTATTAAACAATTATGTAGACTACGGAAGAAAGACTTACATGAGAACTTCAACATGATACAAGTAAATCTGGTCAGACGTGGATCTTTATAGGACGGCTCTGGTGATGCAGTTAGACATAGGTATTCATAAGGCAGATAGTATTGTCGGTTGTCGAATCGTCTATGTAATCTTTCTCATATCATAACTGTAATATCATAATAAATCAGCGTTAGAAAAAAAAATTTCGTTGTCTGCACAACTGAGTCAAAGAGAATAAACTAAAGGTAGTTTCAAAAAAAAAAAGAGAATAAACTAAAGGTCGCAATTTATGTTTAATTTTTAGAACAGTAGCACGAGTGAAAAAAGGAAAAACAACACAAAAGGAACATGAAAATAGATTATTTGGATAGACTATTTCTGTATCAAAAGAACAGACATGAAATATTGTTGTTGTTTTTAAATTTAGCATTCGGATCGGACTTCGTTTGTAACACATGTTTGATTACTTTCTTTTCTCGTGAGAGAACGTCTATTGCAACAACTGTCGTCGAATATATGATATGTTATTTGGTCGTCTATATCGTATAACTTAACACAAAGTTAGTAGATCATTTATATATGGCATCGTTAGTTTTGCTACTCCAATCTGCGATAACTCACAGGTTGTAGTTCGTTGATTGTTTTACAGTCGAAAAATTGATCGCTTGATCAGGTCACAATCGCAAGTTGCATGTTGTGGTTCATTTAGATGTCATATGACTGATTGTGCCACCAGCTGCATCTCGCAATTTTAAATCGTTTTAAAAAATAATTAAAAAATAAAAAAAATTGCACCAAAAATTATGAAACGAACAACATTTGGTCGTAGGTTGCAGTCAACAAAATAAACAACATTTTGGTCGTTGGTCAGGCGCGGGTCGTTGCAACATACAAAGGATAAACTATGTCTCACCAATTTTTTTTAAAAAATGAGGACTTGTCATTTGCCCAAAAAAATTGAAAAATACAAGAGATTGAATGATAAATTGACAAAACCGAAGAGGAGAAATAGAAATTCACATTCCAAAAGCCACTGAGACCAACATGGACTCCCCCACATTAACCAACCTCCTTGGTCGGGCGTGTGAAATCCCTTCTCAATTCTCATCATCAGACCATGGCCTCTCTTTTTTCCTAATCTAATAAAACTGTTTCTTTATTGATGTACGAACCAATTTTGATTTATATATATGTTCTTGTCTAACGAAAGAGACGACGCATGAAAACATGCAAACTCGTGATGCAGTTAACAGAGATATACATCTGTGACCAACGAAGAGTTGCCCTAACGATTAAAACTATTGGATCACTTAGTATTGGTGATACGTCCTAGATTTAGAAGGATCATTCAGTCGGACTATGGGATATGATCTCAGAAGGATCGAATGATAAATGGGGGATTGAAGGATCGCACAACAGTTGCGGAAGGCTGTTGATATTCCCAACTCCAGTTGCTGCTTGATATGACGCACAAGTCCAGCAAAAAGGAGTCTGTTTACTTGGATATTACGCACCAAGAAACAAGAAATGTGTTCCAGACAAAGAACAAAGAGATAAACTCATAAAAAGGAGAAAATTCGTTGATTTATTTTGTGGCTCTTATGCCTTATTTATAAGATTACAAGTTGTAGAAATTCAAAAAAAAATGTGCCAAAAACAAGACATATAGAAGACCGGAAACAAAGACTTGACTACATAAATGTGTTGACTGAAAACAAAGACTAGATCTGGTCTTCTACACGGCTTTGACTTGTCTTGGGACTCTCCTTTGACTGCTTGGTCGAAATTACTCCAAGGAATATTTTGTTTACTTCTTGGCCAAAATTGTAAACCATAAAAATGTTTGGATCCACATTTCGGTCCAAATGCAGTCCAAAACAAGCCCATTCGTCCATCATGTTTTCCTTAGCTATTCTGATAGGTCTGGGCCATGGATATGACTTAGAACCTTGAAGAGATTGGCTTGGTTCATCAGAAATGGAGTTGACCGATGGTATCTTCTCGAGTGGTCGAACCAGCTCGGAAGATCGAACTAGCTCGTTCAGCTCCTCCAAGTGAGTGTCAGTCCAGCTCACTTGAGTATTCAGTTCATCCAGCTCAGCTAGGTAAGTGTCACTTTGATTCAGCTCACCTAGGTAATCAGTCTGATACAGCTCGACCAGCTCGCCCAAGGTTGCATAACTGATCAGGGTCGCATTATCTGGTGCGCCAGGTAGAGGAATAAGTCACGTGGGTCGGTTAGTTCCATCGTCAGGTCGTGGATCCAGCCTTAGCTCCATTCCAGACGTCTGCGGGTCGATACGAAGGACATCACGGTCGGCAGGGTCCGACGAGGTAACGTCGTTTCGGTCGAGGTTTGCACCATCCTGGCCCGGGTCTCCGATCCGAGGCGCATCACTCCCTTCCTCTTCAAAAATATTTGACCTCAAATCTGTATCTCCTACATCAAAAGGAAACAAATCAGATACTAAGCAAATGATCAAGTAGGAGAGAATGTAAGCAGAGTAGAATTTCTGAATAAAACTTCATTGGATTACTGAAGTTATTTTCCTCAAGTACTTCCAGTTCCAAGTTCTTGATACATAAGTCTTTTGTCGACCTACTGTGCTTGCTCCCCCTGGGAATTGATCATGCTTATCATGTGCTAGGCCTGGGCATAAAATCCATAATGCGAAATCCGAACCGAACCCGAACAAAAAATCCGATCTGTACCCGGTCCGAAATGTTAAAAATATCCGAATGGATCTTGTAAGGTGGTACAAAACATATTTGAACCCGAAGTGTTATTAACCGAACCGAACGGGTAAACCGAAAAAACTAAAAAATCCGTAAAGATATCCGAAGAAACCGATCCGAATGTCCAAAATAATATACAATATAATTATATGAAACATGAATATATACTTCAAATATTCAATTTCATATTTATTTTGATATGGTATCAACAATAAGTATTTAAAATTTAAATAACTACTTTAAATACTTAATTATATATAAATAAATATATATTTCTTATTGTTTGCTTTTAAATTTTAGATTTTATTTCAGGTATATCTGAACCGATCTGATATAACTCGAATCCGAATGATATATGATTACTTTATGGGTTCTATGATGTGATACAAAACCGACCCAAACCCGATGTGTTATATCCGAACCCGACTCGTATTTGCAAATTTACTAGAATTGGATTTAGTAGGTGTTATAAAAGAGAACCAAAATCCGAAAAACCTGACCCGAATCCCAACCGGTACCCGAACGCCCAGACCTGTGGTATCAAAACAACTAGAGAAACCACATCAAATCTGTGAAAGAAATAATCAAAGGGTTTCTCTATCCTTAAGACATCAAAAACATGATTCAAGCTCTTAGGACAATCATCAAGCACGTGTGTAAACATCAAGCAAGTAAACTGAGTGCCAAACATTGGTTTATTTGTTTTAAATCAAGCAAAGCTGTGAAACTGTCAGGAAAAAATGAGAAAGTGCCAATTTCGAAAACTTCTCAACATGAACGAAATAAAATTGATTCTCTGGTCTTAGCAGTTTCGGTTCATGCTTTTTCCCACTCCAAATTTCTTTCAATGCATAGCTCTATGAAAACAAGTCATGGAATGATCTATGCTCAAGCAAAACATTTTTGTACCAAGAAAAGATTCGTTCTTGCATAGAAATTCTTTTGACCAAAGAGTTTTCATGATGAGCAGAGACAATCAACCCATGATCCTTACAGTGTTTTTGGCTTTGACAGGGAATTGGCTGAAGAATCACCTTTGGTTCAGTGCTGTCCAATTGCTCCAACAGTTTCTCTGGTGGTGAACTCATTTGGTCCTCTTCTTCTGGGTTTTCTTTCAATTCACGTGAAAAGGAAACAAGACTACTCGGCTGTACCGGTTCAAGATGGTTAAATTCATCACAAGTCTGTTTTTTTTCAAGCACATCAAAGTAAGCATTACAGACCAGAATAGTATCAAGGCACAAAATAATATTGAACATCTTCAAAACGTGCATATCCTTCTCAAAATCAGAACACAAAAGAGTAAGTTCGGATTGTGAATCACTTATCAAAGGCTCAATATGTTTTTCAAAGAATGTGTTGTAAATAAAAATATCATCAAAGTTTAAATAACACAATTCTTAAGCAATGATCTCAACATATACCAAGGTCTATCCATTTCAAAACAAGCATGAGCATGTTTCAGAATGGAATCACAAAAATCGGTTTCAACTCTAGGTGATTTCTGTTCCAGCAAAGTCTTAACCATGAGTTCGTCCAAGGCACAAGTGGATGCAAACAAACCACCAGTGATCAGTTCATGACTAGAAAAACTCAGATCAAAGCCATTATCCTCAAAACAAACAAAGGGATCACAAGGTTTTCTAAAACAGAAATCAGGTTGTTGCAAAACAAGCTCAAACAACATTTCAAGATGATCAAAACATTTGTTATGTTTCTTGAACTTATCAAAACTCAAAACAAGATCAGAATTAATGTCATTGCCATATTGAAAACTTTTTTGACCAGAGAGTTTATCAAGTTCAAACACTTTAAAGGAGTTAATCATGTTTTCAAAAACAGAGTTTGAAACACAAAATTCTTTTACCTTGTCTAGACCAAAATGTTTGACATCTTGAGAACTGATCTTAACAAACAGTTCAGGAAGATAATTAATCATAACAACTTCCTTACAGTGCTCTTGTAACACTGTGGACAAAGGGACAGGAGTTGTTCATGGATCAAAGCAAAGTTGGTTCTCCATGATAATGGACGTGATTCTTGGTGCTTCCTCATCAAAGATTGGACCAAGATTGTCTCCCAAGTGATCGTCTTCCTCATCAAAGATGGGACATAGATCATCGTCCATGGGTCTCCTTGTGCCAAGAAGCGGTCCTTGATGTGGGTAGTCGAATGTCTCTTCCTCAAAATCATGTGAAAATAGAATAAGACTACTCGGATGCTTCAGTTGTAAAAATGTTAGTTTTGCAATAGTTTGTTCATTATTAAACATCACATCAGATTCACGAGAGGGAAGATCACAATTATCCTCACAAATCATCAAACTGCTCATCAGCTCTTCATAATATTCATCCATTCAAGAATCTGAAAAATCTTTTAGCTCTTCAAGGTTGTTTTCAGATTTACCTTTGGGTTTTCACTGATGAATATTGATTGTTCAGCTACAGGTGCACATGTGGTTGTACTCTTCTTGCTGAAGTCCTTAAGTGCTTTCATCATCTCCTTCTCAAAGTTGTCACAAAACCTTTGGACATTAACCTGGCGGAAAAGCCTCTTTTGATCAGCTTTATCTCTAGATGGTTTAAACTACTCTCTGAACCATTTGTTAGGCTTCTCATATGGTTTTCTTAGGGTTAGCCTTTCCTGAACAGTAACAAATTCATCAAAAGTATTCAACAAGTTTTGAGATGAAGATCGAGAAATAGCTTGTCGTTGGGATGTTGCTTTGCTACTTTTCCTGTAAAGACTAAACATCTTATCCGTGAAAATACTCAACACAAAAGGTTAACAGATAAGAAAATCATCACACTCTCAAGTGTTTAATCTCAGTCATACAAGTGTTTCTCTCGGAAATTTAGTGGTCACTCAAGAGTCTTTTCTCAATGTTCTAAGAGAACAAATCAGAGTAACCCAATGAAATCTCCAAGCAACAAGGGATGAACACAAGATAGAAAGATAAGAGATCTGATTTGTGAAATCCGTATTAAACTTTCCAAAACTGGATTTCTCCTCAGCCAGTATGATTTCTCTTCCTCCACCTAGCCAATAAATTAAACTTTCGATTTTTTTTTTGTTTTTGTTAGATCTTTCTTTTTCTTTCTTGTGTCTTTTTCTTTTTAAATAGAAATGGAAAAAGTAAGGTAGTGGCCTGAATTAAATATATAAAGAAGAAGAATTAAGTGTTTAGAAATGGAAGATGAGAAAAAATGAAAAGATAGTACCGGTTGAGTTGCTCTGATACATGTCCTAGATTTGGAAGGATCACTCAGCCGGACTATGAGATATGATCTCAGACGGATCAAATGAGAAATTGTGGATTTAAGGGTCGCACAACAGTTGCGGAAGGCTGTTGATATTCCCAACTCCAGTTGCTGCTTAATATGACGCACAAGTCCAACAAAAAGGATGCTGTTTACTTGGATATTACGCACCAAGAAACAATAAAAGTGTTCTAGACAAAGAACAAAGAGATAAACTCATAAAAAGGAGAAATTCAATTATTTATTTTGTGGCTCCTATGTCTTATTTATAGGATTACAAGTTGTAGAAATCCAAAAAAGAATGTGCTAAAAACAAGACATAGAAGACCAAAAAAAGACTTGACTACATAAATGTGTTGACTGAAAACAAAGACTGGATCTGGTCTTCCACGTTGTTTTGGCTTGTCTTGGGACTCTCTTTTGACTGCTTGGTCGAAAATACTCCAAGGAATATCTTGTTTGCTTCTTAGGCCAAAGTTGTAAACCATAGAAATGTTTGGATCCACATTTTGGCTCAAATGCAGTCCAAAACAAGCCCATTCGTCCATCATGTTTTCCTTAGCTTTTCTGATAAGTTTGGCCCATGGACATGACTTAAAACCTCGAAGAGATTGACTTGGTTCATCAGAAATGAAGTTGACCGACTGTATTTTCTCGGGTGGTCGAACCAGCTCGGAAGATCGAACTAGCTCGCTCAGCTCGTCCAAGTGAGTGTCAGTCCAGCTCAGCTCGTCTAGGATAGTGTTAGTCCAGCTCACTTGAGTATTCAGCTAATCCATCTTATCTAGGTAAGTGTCACTTTGATTCAACTCGCCTAGGTAATCAGTCCGATACAGCTTGACCAGCTCGCCCAAGGTTGCATAACTGACCAGGGTCGCATCATCTGGTGCGCCAGGGAGAGGAATAAGTCATGTGGGTCGGTCAGTTCCATCGTCAGGTCGTGGATCCAGCCTTAGCTCCATTCCAGAAGTCTGCGGGTCAATACGATAGACATCACAGTCGGCTGGGTCTGAAGGGATAACCTCGTTGGGGTCGAGTTGTGCACTATCCTGGCCTGGGTCTTCGATCCGAGGCGCATCAATTGGTCAAACGGGTATAGATTTGTTTCCACTAGGAGGCGTCTACTCTTTTAATGAAAGTTAATTTAACATGGTTATATTTCGTTTTAGAAAAATGTATGGCTCTTAATATCTAGTACCTCCTAACCATTCCAAAAAAATTACATGCAGTGAACGGTAAAAAAACTAAACTTTGAGAATCGAAGAAAGTTTTTTTCTTCGGAAAATATTATATTATAAAATGATAAAGCCGGTGATTACACCAATCACTGGAAATCAAAGCCGGCGGACAACAAAAAAAGTCTCCGAAGACAGTCTACACAAGGTGAAACAACAAAAACTATCAACTTAATAACAATTCAATATTGGAAAGCTAAGCAAAAGAGATGACGAAACCAATAAACTCAACTGAAACCACAAAAGACAAATGAAGAAAGGATGAAGTCGGACTTCTCACTTCACCCTTGCTACAGTATGCCATCTCGCTGTCGAAGCCATGAGTTTCCTCTGAAACATTCAAAACCCTCTTTACCAGAAAGGCTGTAAACATTATTATCCAACTTTGATCGGAAGGCGACGGTAAAGTTCCAGCAAGCCAAAGAAAGAGAAATCTCGTTGCTAAATGGACATGAGATCTCAATCAAAACCCAAAGCTTCAAAACCGAACCAGTTACAATGGATCGAGGAAAATGGCGGTAGATACGTAAGAGAATAAGCTTTGGTTGAGGTGAAAGTGTTAACATGAGAAGCCAATGTCCATTCTTCTTATGCAAGGGAAGTACCTAAATCTATACTCATTCTTATGATTGAATAGGTTTACCCCTTGAGAGTTGATACATGCGATTTATATCTCTTGCATCAGGTACCTTGAGCTCATGAACAAGGCATGCTTGGACTCAACCCATGATGAAGGCAAAGAAGCCAGAAAAATGGGGAGACATGCCATGACCACAAGGAGAAGCTCAAAGGTGTGATGAGTATGAAGCAAGGAAGGCATTGGTGTCTGCTTGCCATTGAAGTAAGGCCATGGTCTAGGGTTTATGAGTCTATAAACTTGATCATAAGACTCATAAACCTACTGGTCAATCCCTAGGCTAAGGGTAGTTGCACTCTTTTTCCCTAAGTGATGGTTTTATCCCATGAGGTTTTCCACACTTAGTTTTTTAATGAGGCAAGTACTCTCAGTTCCAAGCTTGCCCAATGATCTCCTATGGTCAAGCTTGATGGGAGTGTTGAAATGAAGAAGAGAATAACCAGAGAAAATGAGTTAGTTTGAGATCAAAAGAGAGTTCATCAAGAGAAGCCAATGGCCCATTGTTGAAGTTGAATCATGGACAGTCAAATCGTGGACACTTGAATCATGGACAGTGAATCGTGGACAGCTGAATCCAAAGTTCCCCAACATGTTGAAGCTTCAAGTAAACTAAGTTTGGATGCAATGGTTTAATTCTGGTCAGAATTGGACAAGAAGAAGTCACATGGGGGCTTAGAGAAGCAACCGGACTTGTCACTATCCAACCATGAAGAATGCACCTTGCTGATGTCACTTTCACTTCATCTGTTTGAGCGAGGCTTGGTTTTATCCTCTTTGTCCTGATCAGAACCCTGTAATATTAATTGTTTAGATTTCTCAGATTTAGTAATTGTTTATTACAAGTGATTGTCTATTTGAAGAACTTCACCATCTCTTGTCACATCAACTAGAATCAATATACAAGTTTCTCTCATCAAATTCGTGTGCTCTCTCTCTCTCTTTCTTGTGTCTAAACAATATTCATAATATAAGGAGTTAAGCATTATGGTTAGAGGTTGTCTTAACTCTCTTTTTCTTAAGGCAGCCTAATACTTGTAAAACTCGCTCAAACTCTTCTTTATCTTTTCTTAAGTTCTAGATTGCTGATTCTAAATCCTCTTAGTCTTAAGTATACAAACTCAAAGTGTTGTGTTATAGCAGAAAGATATATTCAAACTAAAGATCCTTTGCCACACATAACCAGTTCACTATCTAGGATCTTGGTTATAGTGTAGGCTGCTTCATATGACCAATGTTTTCTCTAGGACATTTGGTTGTGTGTTAAGCTATGTAAGGGGATTCAACCACCAGTTGGTTGCCTCTATATTTGAATGGTGAGTTCCTGTTTATGGTTGAAGGGGATTCAGTTACAAGTTAACTGAATACTCTCTTGACATAAGACAAACACTACTCTCTTGACATAAGACAAACACTCATGAATTCCAACAGAAAGACCTCTAGAACGTCTTGTGACTCCATAACACAGCTTCCAAATCAGACATATACAAAACCAGATCTAGAGCTTCTAAGGTGAAAGATATGCATGATCTCAATGAAATGTCACCCCAAACTAACCAACATTCAATCATAAACCTTCGTTCAACCTGGACCACTCTGAAGAGAGACTAACCCATAAATGATGACATCACCGTTATAACCCAACATAAAACCATAATTGAATCAAAATAACTCCAAGAGAAAACTAGACAAAGAAAAAGGAAATATGGTTTCGGTGCCCAAGAAGCCATCAGTGGATATCAAAGACCATATTCAGTTTTAGGTTTAGAGAGAAAATGGAGCAAGAGAGATGAGAGAGAAAGTATTTTATTTATATATATTTTTTTTTTCCTAAAATTAATTACTTAAGCAAACATACTATTTAAATGCATAAAAAGTCATGTTCGTCTACAAAAAAAACTTGATGGATATGAAGTTATGTTTTCTGAATTGAGAAGTAGATTACTAAGAGGTTATATTACTAGAGTTGGCTATAGGCATACACATTTATGGTTAGTAAATTTATATTTAATTGTTTTTTGTTCTCCAAAGATCAGGGTCAACTTGCATATTATCAATGGTTGATGATGGTCTTCGATATGTTTTGGTTTCTTTAAAATAAGTACATGTATTTGTTTTTTGTTCGGAGTTTTAAGTCTTGGGCTAAATTGTTTTGAGTTGCGTTCTGTTGTAGAGAACGAACATATGTGGCTAATAGTATTATCGGTTAGTAATTTAGTTAAGTATGTTTTCTTATAGGGCGTCAGATTGCGCTCAGATCCATAACCCTCGTGTCAGGATCATAATAACAGGTAAAAAAAAATTTGTATTTAATTAACTGGATCTTTTCTATTGCACTAGCATATGTGATATCGCAATCTGAAATTAACTGCTCCCAAATACTATTTATTTATTTTTTTGTTTTTTTTATAACTTATTTTATTTTTGTTTATAACGCAAATACTATTTAATTATACAAAACCATTTTTCGTTGGCCTATAATACATAATAATAAAGACAAGATGACGAGAAAAAATGTTTTCTATTGTAAATCCTCAACAAGAAAATGAGAAATAGAATTGTCACTTTGTCATTACTGGAAGAAATAGGTCGAGGATGAGAAGATCTAAAAGAAAAACAAAACATAGTGGAAATAGGGAAGAGTCGTTATCTCAGAAATGGATCCACGTTGGTAACATGTCCTTTAATAAGGATGCATTTGCAATTTTTCAATAATTATTATTAATATGGGTGATCCAGTCCCGGTCGACATCTGGATTGTAAGGTGACGGAAAATCAGACCCACCCACCAAGGTTAATGGCCGAAATTCAGACGTGGGCTACCATCCCTGTTCGGAACTACGCGAGATGCTAGTCGGACGGTAACTTCAGACCTTGCGAGTTACCAAAAAATCGCGGAATATTAGGAGATTACACGGAGCCTAATTCTAAATAGAATTTAATATATTTATAATATATAATAAATATATTTAGATAATTTTAAAAATGATGATATAAGTTCTTAGATATAATTATATAATTTTATATATATAATTTTAAATAGTCTCTTTTTGATTCGTAAATGGTGGGTTTGGTACAAAAAAACTCTAAATGTAGTATGTATGTGTTTGTTTTGGGTTTGATAGCTAATTATAATTATTTAGTAATGAATAATTACACAAAATCTGTCAATAATGAGAAAAATAATCAACCGTGTTTTAACTTACACGGACGAAAAAAAAAGTTTGGCGGTCAAGGCGGGATTAGGCGAAAATTAGGCAGTCAACGCGGAAATTAGGCAGTCTTACGCAGATCAACGCCTGGCTACATCGATTTGGACATAATCGCTGCGGTCAACTTCCGAACCTGTCAAGACGGCTGCGTTTTGGAACATGGATTACCAGTCTGTGCTATGACTTTGTTTCAAGTGAGATTCAAACTCATGACAGATTAGTTTATACTCGTTTTTCAAGATGATTCGTCAACTTTATTGGCATTTTACCAAATCAAGAAGATGTATAAGTTCAAATAAAATAATCGGTAGGTACCATGGATGGTACTAAACTTAATACTGAGACTATATTACATTAAAAACTCTATAAATAAATATTTGATAAATTAATAAACACAACAGATTAATAAGTTTCATGGGTTTCGAGTTCGACCGATTCAAAATATGACAAATCGGTAAAATAATAAGATATTAGTTTTTAGAAATATTACGTAAATATATGGTTCATTAAAATCATAAATTAATAAGTATTCACAATGGAATTATTTCTACATTTGTTAACACTTCAATATATATTGATAATATTTAGTAAAATTATATCTAAAATTCAATCTAAACTCTATAAAACACATTTCATATACACAAAATAATAAAAGGAAAATAGTATGAAATTCGAATATCTAATATTTAATCAATGTATATATAGTAAAAACATTTTAGTTATAAGGAAATGTATTAAAATAGAAAATATAAAAATTAAAAATTAAACTTTTTTTATAAATTAATAACTACATAATTTAATAAATTATCATTGTCTCAACATTATTAATTTATATATTTTTACAGTATATAGATAATTTTTAAGATAGAATAGAGCAGGACTCTGTGTGTTACTAGGAAAACATGAAATAAAGCAATAAGGATAGAAGAATATATCAAAATAGTTTTATTGTTCAACGGAGCAATGAGTAGTTGAGTAAAATATATTGGTTCATAAACCTTAATTCTAACTGAATGTTTCTATAATCGAAAGTTAATAATACTTTATAGATTTCTGTTTATTAGAAGTTTTCAATTTACATAGAGGTATGAAGAAAATGTGACCTTCGGACCGGCAAACGTTTAATCAAGAGAAAAGACCGGCTTCCATGCTATAGCAGGAGGAATTGCTTCATGGATTAATTATTCCAACAATAATAAAAGTCATGAAAACCTAAAACTGGGATGTTACTATCTTATCTAGCAAATAGCTTCATATCTTAGTGAAATCAAGGTTAAATGACAGAAAATACATTGTGACAAAAATATGTTCACAACGTGGTCCATAGATGATGGATAGTTATTACATCCTAACATGTTGAAAATTCTTAGATTCTATATGGATAATGAGCATATGCATAATGTATTACAATTGAAATGAAAAATTACTCATGTAACTAAAATATTTTTTTTTTCTTTTTTCCTTTTTGATATCTACGTAGTCTATTGGTTTTTTCACCTAAATAATTATGAATAGTGATCAAAGAATTGTACAGGTTTTGTTTCTGCAGGTGAGGGGTTGCGAGTGCGTAGGTCGGGTACAAAGGATGAGTCAGTGAGTCAGGAGCTGGTTCCCTCTTTGTAAGACATTCATCCTCCATTAATGGGCCAAATCAAATCATAGGCCCATTTACATCTTATCGGGGTTTTTCATGTTAAATTCTGGCATAATCTTTGTTTAATTGATTTTAGTCGTTCTCACGATTTGATGAAGACAACTTTGGACAACATAAATGCGATTAATGGCCTAAAATAATACTTTATGATCAACCATTCAAACAACTAAAACAATATCAAGTTAACAACCCATGTTCCACGTATTTACATTATAAATCATATTGTGGATGTCCATAACCGGTCCATAACCGGTCCATACTTAGAGAGAAACGGTCGCGTTCTAGAGAGAGAAACTCTAGTTTCTTTTTTCTTTATTAGTTTATGATTTGTACTCTTTCCATATTTGTATTTTATTTCTCTAGTCTCTCCATTATTCTATGACGGTGTAATTCCCTATATATAAAGGGCTCCTTATGTTTATGAATAAGATATAAACATACAGATTTTATTCTCGTGTTTTACAACACGTTATCAGCACGATTACGCTCTAAACCCTAAGCTAAAGTCTGAACCCTAAAATCCTAATCTCATCCCGACGATAAACCCTAAACCCGACGACAAACCCTAATCTGATCGAGAACCTAAAACCATATACTCAAGGTGTTCCCGATCTCAGCACGTGACCTCAGTCCGTTCCTCAGCTCGCGACTTCAGCCTGTTCGCGAGACACGACCTCAGCCTGCTCGACGCGACCCGATACCGTTCGATAGCCATCACTTTCACGACCCGATAGCTGCTTGCTCCCGTTCGCGACATACAACAACCCGTTCGCGACCCGACAGCAACGATCAACTCGTGTTCTTCTCTATTCGGTGGTCCATTCAACCCGACTTGAGGTTTAGGTAAAACTAAAACCTAAGAACCAAACCCTAAGGCAATAGATCCAATCCCTAATAACCTAAATTGAATCTTATTGCTTGATTAAAATCGAAACCTTAATTCCCTAAAGCCTAGCCGCATGCATACCATGCAAACTCTAATCGAAATTTGATTTGGTTGTTTATGTGATTGAATGTTTTGAATCGGATTATCATCGGCATTAATCTCATTGAATATGATCGTTAGGTTGATAGTAACTAAACCCCTTGATGCATTGCTTGATTGTTATCTTGCGATAGAAATCGCCTAAGTTGATTAGTTCTCATCTTGTTTAAAACTTGAAACCGACCGGCTTGTTCATATTGAAACCCTAATTGCATTAATCTCATTGAATATGATCGTTAGGTTGATAGTAACTAAACCCCTTGATGCATTGCTTGATTGTTTTATTGAGGTTTCATGATCACTTAGAATCGTTCTTGCTAAAGATGAATAATCGATTGCATTAAGATTATATAGAAACCGATTGCTAAGATTGTTCATACTCTTGGCCGTGCGGCTTGTCTTGCATTATGCATGTTCGGATTGTTTGGCCGTGTGGCTTGTTAGCATATCATGCATGCATAATCGTATGAACTAAATGCTTCATATCCGTTTGGTCGTGTGACCAAATTGCATTATATATTTGATTGTCTTGTATGCATTATAAGAACATTATAAATCCTAAGAATGAAATATATGATTTCAGATGTCGAAAATCAACAACTTGGATTTTGCTGTCCTAATTCTCTCTGGAGATAATTACTTGCAATGGGCACTTGATGCTAAGATCATCCTAAAATCCAAGGGACTCGGTGAATGTATCACCGAGGGCAATAATGCAATTGAGAAAGATAGATATGGAGCTATATTAATTATACTCA
>NC_027748.1:17473702-17474937 GCF_000695525.1 Brassica oleracea var. oleracea
GTTTAATGATTACTGTATGTCCATGGGGGTAAGTGTGGAACACTCTGTGGCACATGTACATACATAGAACGGCTGGGCCGAATCATTCATAAAACGAATTCAGCTAATAGCTAGACCATTGCTTATGAGGTCTAAGCTTCCGGACACAGCTTGGTGACACGCGGTCTTGCACGCGGCCGAACTGATTCGTATAAGACCGTCTAGTGAACATAGATATTCCCCATTACAATTGCTTACGGGTCATGAGCCAGACATATCCCATCTTAAGACATTTGGTTGTGCCATCTATGTGCCAATTGCACCACCACTGAGAACAAAGATGAGACCTCAAAGGAGGATGGAAATATATGTTGGATATGATTCTCCCATGATTATAAAATACCTTGAGCCAACTACGGGCGATTTATTTAAGGTCATGTATGCAGATTGTCACTTTGATGAATCCGAACATTCAACATTTGAGGGAGATAGCAGTAAACTGGTAAAAGAAATTACATGGAATCAAACATCCTTATCTTGGCAAGATCCTCGGACTCAAGAGTATGATTTATAAGTCCAAAAGATTATACATTTACAAAAGCTAGGTAATCAATTGCCAGATTCCTTTGCTGACCCGAAAAGAGTGACTAAGTCATATATAACAGCTGCTAATGCACCAATAAGAATTGATGTTCAAGAGGGACACAATCAAGTTGCTACAGAGTCTAGACAACGTTTGAAACGTGGTAGACCAATAGGTTCCAAAGATAAGAACCCTCGGAAAACTAAAAAAGGTGCAGAGATTGAAACCGAGGTTATTAAAACCCTAAACACGACCGCGGCCGTTCCTAAATCCCGGGGTTTAACCGCGAGCAATCCCAAAACCCTAATAGCGATCGCGGCCGGTCATGAATGCTTAGAAGCGGCCGTCCCTGATGTATCTAATACTGATTCTTGGGACGCCAAGATTTAAGGTATTGAAGGTCTTGATAATAATGAGATCTCAATAAACTATGTCTTGTCTGGGATACAATGGAACATAAAGAATGTCGACATTGATGATATATTTGCATACAAGGTAACTCTTGAACTTATGGATTTGAATGAGGATCATGAACCCACGTCTATTTATGAGTGCACTCAACAATCAGATTGGATCAAATGGAAGAAGCTATAGACGTGGATTTAAACTCTTTAAAGAAGAGTGATGTCTTTGGACCAATAGTTTGGACACCATATGATGTTAAACCAGTCGG
>NC_027748.1:17475223-17488542 GCF_000695525.1 Brassica oleracea var. oleracea
AACATGGCCGAGTCTCACCCCTTATCTAGCCCCATGGTCGTGAGGTCTCTCGGCCTGGACACTGATCCATTCCGTCCTAAGATGGACGATGAAGATGTTCTTGGTCCCGAAGTGCCATATCTTAGTGCCATACGAGCTTTGATGTATCTGGCTAGTCACACACTACCAGATATATGTTTTGCCGTGAATCTATTGGCTAGATTTAGCTCTTGTCCAACCCAAAGGCACTGGGACGGGATTAAACATATTCTTCGTTACTTGCAAGGAACGAAAGACTTGGGTTTATTTTATACTAACCATAACAAAGAAGGATTAGTTGGCTTTGCTGATGCAGGTTATCTCTCGGATCCTCACAATGCTCGATCACAGACCGGCTACGTCTTTACTCATGGTGGTACGGCCATCTCATGGCGTTCCATGAAGCAGACAATCGCGACCACTTCATCAAACCATTCGAAGACCTTGGCTATTCACGAGGCCAGCCGCGAGTCTGTGTGGTTACGGTCCATGACCAACCATATCCGAGTTGATTGTGGGATGACCGAAGGCAAGGACGCACCAACCGTGATGTATGAGGACAATGCAGCTTGCATTGCTCAGCTTAAGGATGGCTACATCAAAGGAGACCGGACGAAGCACATACTGCCAAAGTTCTTCTTCAGGCACGAGCTTCAGAAAGCCGGCGAGGTCCAAGTCGTCCAAGTGCGTTCCAGTGACAACTCAGCCGACCTGTTCACCAAATCACTTCCTACCTGCACGTTCATGAAACTCACGCATCAGATTGGGATGCGTAGACTGAAAGACCTTCAGTGATGTTCTGAACAAGGGGAGTAATACGTGTTGTACTCTTTTTCCTTCACCATGGTTTTGTTCCACTGGGTTTTCCTTGTAGGGTTTTAATGAGACAACATCTAAAGCGTATTACAAATTTTGTATGGTTATGGCATCCAAGGTGGAGTGTTATAAATCATATTGTGGATGTCCATAACCGGTCCGGTCCATAACCAGCCCATACCTAGAGAGAGAGAGAGATGACCGCGCCCTAGAGAAAGAGAGAGAGAGACGGTGGCTGGAGAGAGAGAAACCCTAGTTTCCATTTTCCTTATTAGTTTATGATTTGTACTCTTTCCATATTTGTATTTCCTTTCTCTAGTCTTTCCATTATTCTATAACGGTGTAATTCTCTATATATAAATGGCTCCTTATGTTTATGAATAAGATATAAACATACAAATTCTATTCTCGTGTTTTACAACAATATACACATAGTCAAACTTTGTTCAAAACTTTTTTGGACTTTTTCAACAAATTTAACAAACCATAATCAATTCATAGTCAATTCGGATATCCCAGGTTAAAGATTTTTTAAGAACCTGTGTTAAGTTAGTGAATTTTCCAACTCAAAACTAATTATCAACAAGTAAACTCATCCGTGTTTCTATATACTGTGTAATTTTTATTCTGACTTATTGTGCAGAATTCCTAACACACGCTCTTAGAATGTTAGAGCTTTTATTACTTGTGGAAAATTATATACTATTTTCTGACGGAAGTATAGTGAATCAATGTATTAGTTCATAGATATTCTTTCAATTCTCATACATAAAAAATTCTGGCTTAAATCATACAAATTCAAAAGATCATATTCTATTAACATAAAATCATCATCTAATTAGTATCCAAATCAAAAACTATTAAACGCAAATGCAAATGACCACTTTTCTTTTCAAATTGCTACCTTCTCCTAGTTTTCTTAACCTACTTGAATGAGTATCACGTTACAGATTTGTTCAGATCAAATTGTTAAGTGGCGGTAGGAAGGATTTTTTTTTTTTGCTGATCGTTGTATATTTTTTGTTGACAACATCAACTAAACAACTGATCTACCCGGTCCGGAAAGCCTAACCGGAGGAGTGGAATCGACATAAAGCATAGCTGAAAGAGAACTCCTCGCACCACGTGCAAGCTTGTCCGCCATGAAATTTTGTGCTCTAGAAATATGGTTGATCTGGAAGTTAGGAAAGAAAATCTTATTGCGTCAAAATTCGTCCATATGTGTAGAAAAGACCGGCTATCCTTCAGGTGAAGACACCATCTTTACTAATTGAGAACAATTCCTCGCGAATACTACATCAGGAAATTGGAAGGTCTTCATGCATTCCATTGCCAAAAATCAGGGCTTCAAACTCATCATGTAAAGGTGATAGACTATGTCGAAGATTCATCGCTCTCATCATCACTTTGGTTGAATCTATTTTTCGACAGAACCATCCTTGCCCGGTATAAATATCTTCCTCTATCCATGCGCCATCAGCATAACAAACTCTGGTACGTTCCAAGGGTTGCCAACTAAAAACCGGTTGATTGACCTCATGTTGTTCAGTCACCAATAATTGTGCCTTAGCCCACAGCACTCCTTCCACTTCCGCTATACGAAGAATTTTCTGTGGGTTTCCAATCTTGTTCTTATAAATCTTTTCATTTATATTTTTCCAAATATACCACAGTATCCACATGAAATAACTAAAATCATCATCTTTCGGAAACCTCCAAAAAGATAGTCCATACTAGTAAAAACCGAAGAGGATGAGAAAATTCCAGGGGGAGGGAATCTGAGATAGCGCCCATGTTTGTAGTGCTGGTGGACATTCGAAAAGTACATGATTAGTGGACTCCTCGTATGCCCCACAAATACTACAGCTTAAGTCGCAACCGATACCACGTGTCTTATAAAGTTCTTCACAACCGGTAGCATACCCGATAATATCTAACACATAAAATACTCAACTTCGGAAAACACTTCATCTTCCAAAAAAAGCCAGCAGGGGTTTAGTATTTGGCCTAAAGGTGTTCGTCCTTTGACCTCTATATGGATATAAAGACTGTTCTGAAACCTGACTTAACTCTGCATTTACCAGATTTTGTAAACATCCACCCATATGTATCTAACTTTTGATACCTGCTAACCGTTAAACCTCTAATAATCTTCACACGTCTGGATGGATATATGCATTGAGCAAATATACATTCTAGGAACGATCCACCGGGTTAATAAGATGTTTCACCATTAAAGAATGGTTTAAAATTGAGTTTGATTTTATGGTATTGCTGAGCTCGGGCGATGAGCAGGGATCCAAGGGTAATATCTAGAATGGCTATCTATGATACTATGCAATTTGTGAGACCCGATGTAAAGAAAATATGCAGGAATTTATTGGTGACAGACAGACAGGTAAAACAGCAATAGCCACATATACAATTCTCAAACATTGCGCATAAGTGGGATACTAAAAAATCGAGGGTCCAAGAGTTTTTAAGACGTTCTTGGTGGAAAAAAATATGAATGAAAGATCACCGACATTCTCGCTTCCGCTTCGTCCTCCAGAACTTCGAAAAGGTACTTTTGAAACGCCAATAGGCATTAAATGAAAAAAAAATGAAGTTCATTGTGTATCTTGATGAATTGGATCGTTTCTTTGTGGATTCCTAGAATGGAAAAAGATGGATTCAGTTGTCAACTACTCGTCGAAAATATGACTGACTACGGATTCGAGCCATAGCACAGTCCATATGGATATAGACCGACCATTTCTCACTCTTTTGATTAGCCTTCTTTTAATCAGAGGTCTAGTTGAACAGATGTTTCTCCACTCATAAGATGATGAATAAGGGCATCTCCAATGGTTGACATCAAATTTTCCCTCAAAATAATGTAAACTCAAAATGAGTTTGAGCTTTGCTCCAATGGGTACCCTCATTTTTTCCCTCAAAATCGAATATTCCAAGCATATTCAATTATAAATACTTATTATTAATTCTAATAATGCTATGTATTTTAAAACTTAAAATTTTTATCCAACTATAATTTTTATTTTAACTAAATCCTTATTTTATACATAAACTAGTGGTATTCCGGCGCTACGCGCCGGGTTTGTATATTTTTTCTTAAATAAATTTAAAGTTCATTTATAATCTTAGTAAACAAAATATGTTTAAAAATATGAAAATGAAAATATGTTGAAAGAGAATAATATTTTTTCCGATCTATTTGATATTGGTTAGCGACCGTAGTATATTACTTTATTTTAATTTTGTTTAGTTCAAAAATGGAATATCATAAGTGGTTGTAACTAAAAGATTTAATAAAAATAGAATAAAAGTCAATAGTTATAACAAAGTTAATTTAGTTGGAATATAAACATTTAGTTAAGTTGATGTTTGTTCGACCGAAAAGGAAGAAGAAGTAAAGTTGATGTTTTATTTAGATAACATATTTATACTATTAAGTTTATGTGCATAGTATATAAAAGGAACTGCATTTGTTTGTTTTGATTTGTGTGCTTGTGCAGTTGAGAGAGTGACTTTATGTTTTGTTTGGTAATTGTGTTTAACGTGTTGTATGTTTTTTTTTTAATTATGGATTACGTTTGTACATGTGTAGCGCATCTCCTTTAAAAAAAGCATGTGTTGTGCAGCTTTCAACATATGCGCTTCATGCAACAGAACTCCGTAGGGGTAAGCTAACAAACACATTTTTGATTACGATCTTCAGAATTTGTGGACCTATAGGCTCATCAAAAGTAACGCTTTAAATTCTAGTTTAGACTCTTAGATTGATTTAAAAATGAAGAAGGAGGAGAGTGATTGCGTATGCAATAATATAATTGGATTCTTGAATGTCGCGGTTACAGGTTAAAGCTCATATATCGGATGTATCAAATAGTACAACAAACGGAGAACTCATCAGTGCTTTGAAAACAAGATGAAGTGTGGCGGTATGTGTTATCGTCGGCTATGAATTCTTGATGTCGGTGTTGTATATACCGAAATGAAGTTGTAAATATAAGAAACAGAGTGGTTCTGTAAATAGTTAGTGTAAGAAGGTGAAAGCATATTAATGTGTACGCACACTTGTGCAAGATGATGAAGCAGACAATAAAATGTCATGTAGATATGAAACAAAGTTAGTTTTTCCAGTGTCAGTAATTATTGTACGTTTGTATTATTTGCTAACTTACAAACACACGGAAAATTCTCAGGAAAAAACCTATTAATGATAACAATGGTCAATGATCGTCAAGAAGATTCATGATGACATAGCGAAAAAGATAGAACATACCATTGTGAAAGAAAGCAATCTCTACCAAAAAAGTAAAAAAAAATAAAAAGAAAGAAAGAAAATATTGCATAATGGAAAATCAAATTAACACAGAGTTTTTTGAAAAACTATCGAGCATCCGGTGAGGAACAGGAGAACTGATGGCCTGCAAGATCTGAACAATCTCTGCCATTGTAGGCAAATTTGAAGGAATCTGAGAAGTACAAACAAGAGCAAGTTTCAGAAAAGGCAAAACCTCATCCTCAGAGTATTCTTCCTCTATTGTAGGATCAATACACTCCAACACATTCCCTTGTTCTAATAAAACTCGAACATGGTCTCTCAGTATCACAAAGATGTCTTCACTGTACTCCACGAGTCTCCGACCAATCAGGAGTTCGAGTATCAGAACTCCAAACCCGTAAACATCGTATTTCTCGTTGACCCTTTAGTTCTGAAACTCTAGTCAGGCGCTACGTAACCTAAGCATTCTGAAACCAGTTGGTGTTCATTGTGTTCCCGTCTTGTGTTGTTAGAAGACGAGCTAGGAACTTGTTGTGCAGCTCTAGCGTCCAAATTACACGAGGTTTTTTTGAGCCGTCGTGTCATCGTTTTCATTTCCTCTTTCGTCTTCTTCCACTTCAAGATGATCTTTACAAAATGCTCTTCATCTTCTTAACTTGATTTTCCTCACCACATGTTGCCATCTGTTCTTGAGCTCCTCAATTCGAACTGGTTTAAGGAGCTAGTCACAGGCACCATACTTGACTTCTTCCATCACATAGTTTAGATCGCTATGCGCAAGTAACAGTGCAAGATATAATTAAAAAGATCAAAACATTCTATCTTGGAAACATGAAAAGAATCAAACAGAAACTTAATAGGTCATACTAATGACAGGTAAGTCCATTTCAAGATCGCTGATCACGAGAACAAACTTTTTCCTGTTATTCCTCAGCAACTCCAGTGCGGTCTGTGTCTTATTCGCTGTTGTGACTGCACATATATTACCTAAAAGTCTGTCTTTATACAGAGCAAGAGACTCATTCATAAAGGACAAGATAATCATGAATACAATCAAAACTCGGATCATTCCTAAGCAGAACCGTGAATATATTTCAACCCCATTAAAAATAAGAGCAAATAATTTTAAAAATGTGAACTTTCTGTGATTTATGATCAAGATAACAAACCATGAGAAGAACAAAGAAAGAAGAGGATATTTGAAAATCCTATGTTCTGTTCGTCTTTCTTTCCTCTACATGTCGACTCTTTTTTCATGTCAATAAAAAGTAAAAATTTAATCTCGTTATAATAAGATACACTACTGATTCTTAACCTGTTTTCTTCGGATTCCCAAGTATTCTTCATTGGCAAGGATGTCGAGGAAGAAGCAAGACCCGTTAGTACAACACATAAATTCAACTGTCTAAGACTTCAACATAGAGATCATTCATAAATTTCTATTTTTTCCACCTCAAACCAAGCTGAAGAGAATAGGTATTCCGTCTTCATTGCCTGAAAACATCAAACAGGAACTATATGATATTATCTCATTCTCATAGAGAACAAACGTTGGCAAGCCCAATAAATGAATAGAAAGAACTTCATAACGAACACTAATCATTATTGGTCACTTGCAACTCAGGAATCAAGCATAAACTAAAGAACCCAAAAAGGACTTGCAACATGTGTATGCCAAAAACATCAATTCAAAGGATACAAACAGAAGAAGAGACATACAACACAAAGCTTCTTAGTGCTCTTCACATCATATTTCAGACGGACCTCTGCGGTGTTTGTACATCGGCAAGGACAGTTCGACGTCGCCATAGTTGGAGTTGATTCTGAACAAAGATTGGCCTTTCGGATTTCGTTGGATTGTGGTTGTTCATCGCTGGAAAGGAACACATTTATAGTCACTACTACAATCGGTTACCTTGGATTTATGAGAGAAAGTGGGGGAAATGGTACAGACGCTATTAATAGCAGAATTAAAGTAAAATATTGAGGATTAGATCGGGGGTTAGATCGGTCTCCTTGGTCTATGGCGCTTGAACATCGAAGAAGAGACGAAACAACTTCAAAGGTGAGGACACGTGTCCTCAATTGCCTCTCCTTCTCTGATGATGTGGCATAAGGAGAAAGGAGAGAAGTCTCTTTTATTAATATAGATAGATAGATAGATTTAGTTTCTAAAAGCATAGACAGTGATTTATATGATCTTATAATTATTTTAGTGAAAGTACTATTAATTTTGGTAAAGTATGAAACACAATAATTAATCTTTTAGATATAAAGTAACTTTATATAAAAGTTTAAAGTTCAATTTGTAAAAATAAAGTTTAATAGTAAAAATGAGTTTGTGAATAGTGTTCCCTCAAATTTGAGGGGATACTATTCATATTCTCATTTTTTCCTTCGAAATATTGTATCATTAGAGAAGATATTCTCTTAATTTTTTATGTTTTCTCTCAAAATGATTTAAGACATGTGTTTCTCAAGAGTACGAGTATTCCAAAAGTATCTACCTTTAAATTTTTTTAAGAACATACAGTTTGGTTTATTTATTAAACTCCATAACTGCTTAGCAAATAAACAGAAGATATGCATAGAAAATTTAATAAATTCAAAAAAAAATGAAAATAATAAAACATATTTTATAAGAAAACAGAGGAGGTAGCATTTTAGGTCACATAACATTTATAATGTGAGATTCCTATAAACATATTCACGGTGATCCAATGGTTAAATTGTTGAATGAATACTACTCTTGCGCTAGTACGGTATCCTTGTTTTGTCAGCACCTTGTTTGTATACTATTAATGAAAATTATACTAGATCCTTTTTATTTTTCAAAATTATGCTAGATTCGAAAAATATATATATACATATATATGTGCTAGATTCTAAATAGTAAATAGTTACATATCCATCTCGTATTTGTTGTGCACGTCTCGTATACGGTATATCCGGGTGCGATCATGCATGGTAGAAGATGTGACAAAACAAATAGTAAAGCGTGAAACGAAAATTTAAAGCTAATAATAACATACCAACATTACACAAGAAAATTTTAATAAAATAATTGTAACGTAGGACTGCAACCTACAAAGGAAAAGAAACATCAAAAGGTTTGCCAAAATGAAAAGAAAATTTGAGCAGCAATTCCGTAAAATAATTTCTTTGGCCTACACCCTGATGAGCCCACTCGTTAGATTCTCAACTATTTAGGTAAATATTCGTTTTTGTATTCGGATGCACCATATAAATAGAACATCTGAATGCCATATCTAAACGTTGTTTATTTTATAATTAATAGGTGTATCAAGATACAACATCTATATACTAAATTGTTCATTTTTGGTTTTATAGTGACATTTTAGTGATATTATTTAAAAAAACAAGCTCAAAATTTATTCGATTGACAATGAACTAATAATTTTTTTTTTGACAACAAGACATTCACAGACTTATATTGACTCTGTAAACCAAAACGGTAACTCCGCATCTATGTGAACGACGAAATACGGTCGTTTCCTAGCACTGTGTGCTAAGCTATCCGCCCGTTGGTTCTCCGTTCGAGGTACATGAACGATGTCTGAGTTGAGGAAACTTCCTTGTAAAAACTTGATATCTTTCAGATAACTTTCAAATGCTGGCATTTCTTCTGGTTCCGAAACCATCTTCACCAATTGAGAACAATCCGTTGCAAACGTAATCTTAAACTGTATTAAATTCTTCATACATTCCATTGCCCAAATCAAAGCCTCCACCTCCGAATGAAGAGGTGAAAGACATGCTCTTACATTCCTTGTCCCTAATAAACCAACAAAACCCGGTAGGGTACTATACCAACCTTGTCCTGAAAATAGTTCCTTATCTTTTCATGAACCATCTATAAAACACCAACGTCCTGACATTACTAATGGGATTCTGGTCTGCACCTGAAGCTCCTTCTTTTGATGAGTGAGTATCTGTGCATCGGCCCAAAGTGTTGATTCCAATTCTGCTAATTTAAGTGTTTCCCTTGGGTCAGTATCCAGAATACTAAATACTTTATTATTCCGACCTTTCCATATATACCATAATATCCAAACAATTTGATGGTCATCCATCTTTAGATTAACTCTCCAAAAAAGATGATCCATACTACCAAAAAAAGACCTTGTAAGAAAAAATGGGATTCGATTGTATTTTAGATAATGCTCACACATGACGTGCTGGAGGAAATTCAAAAAACATATGGTTTATTGATTCATCCGGGTCTCCATATCGAGCACAACATATGTCCCCTTGTATTCCTCTCGCTTTGAGGTTTTTCATTACCGCTATACAACCTGAAAGGAGTTGCCATAAAAAATGCTTAATCATCGGCGGACACCGCACTTCCCAACAGAAAGCTTTAAGTAAATCCACTGTGGGACCAATAAATTCTGGTGGTTTTCCTTCTCAGGATATACTCGTTCCACTTGATACCCTGATTTAAACGAATATTTCCCATTGTTAGTGAAATACCATCCATTCCTATCTTCCATATGATGACCTAATAATTATATTCGAATAAATATGTTCAAAATTATATGTGTTACAAAATAGTTATTACAACTGAATCTGATTTTACGATTGTGGCAAGAAAATTTAATTTCATGGAAAACTCAATTCCGTAGATTTTGATGGAAATTATTTTTTTTTTGTTTTTTGAGGAAAATCTGTCTTTACAATTTTGACGAAAATTTTTGATTTGCCATTTTGCTGGAAAATCCGATTTTGTGATTTCGGCAGAGAAACTTGATTATATGAATTTTGCAGAGAATTAAATTTTGATAAGAAAACTTGATTTGTCGTTTTGGGGAAAAATTTGATTTTTAATTTTTGGATAGAAATCCTATTTTTTTTCTCTTTTGGAAAAACTAAATTTAACACTTTTACCAAGAAACTCCGACTTTTGTGATTTCAGTAGAATTATTTTTTTATATGGTTTGGGAAAAAATACGTTTTTGAACTTTGGGCAAGAAAATTTGATTTAGGGATTTTGGCAGGAATACAAACATAACCTTAATGCTCATATTAATGTAACTAGATTAAAGAACCTCTTATATATATATATATTTCTTGTTTTAAGTTTCAACACTTTAAAAAATCAATTTTATAGGATGTTTTCATTAAACCATTATTCAGAAACTAATCTTTATGAACTTGAAAGGATGAACCGCCAATGGGGGAATCAATGGTGACTATAGTCTGATTCGAGGCCTGGCAAATTTGAGCATGTATTTTGAAACTGATTTGAGCATGTATTTTGAAACTGATTTTTAGTGGGGGGTTTTATAGGTCAGGTTTAATTAAGAAATGTTTAATTATCCAGTTTAATTAACACATGATTTGAGCATGTATTTTGAAACTGATTTCTAGTGGGGGGTTTTATAGGTCAGGTTTTAATGGGTTAATAACTTAATACTATGATAGTAATTTCACTAAGAGCACCTCCAATGATAATTTTTTACTACGAACTTCTTAACTTACATGTTAGTGCATGTATATATAATAAATATTATTGCTGTCAAAAAAAAATATAATAAATATTATTCAATTAAGAGTATACTAAAATTTTTGGTGGAGTTTTCAAATTTTTTAGTATACTCTTATATATACTATGTAAAGAACCCGTGCAATGTCGCACGAGAACTCATTTAAAAAAAATATATGCTTTATTCTATAAAATAACATTTTATAAAATCAGTTTACAATTGTTTTTGATAAAATATATTTAATACAAAATTTTCGTGCATACAAATACATTCTTTTATTGAAAATAATAAAAATCTATATTTTTATAGTTTTGGTTGTAAGATAATTAGAAATATGTCAATACGAAATAAGATATATATTTTATCATCTCTTTAGCTAAGTTATTTAATTTTTTTGAAAATGTATTAATATTACCTATTATTAATAGCAATAATATATGATAAGACATGAATAATAACTAAACTTCTGTGTATTTATATTCTTCTTCAAGATATTTGATAATCAATTAAAAATAGATCTCTTTTTATTTCAACTACTTATTTAGTTCTAATTATGATTTGTCAGTATTATGAGTCCTTATAGAGAGTTAAAGATTGCAATGGTCAACAACCAAACACAATAGTTAGTAAAAAAATATGGTTGTTAATGCCAAAAATTGCAATGGTTCATCACCAAAGTCTACCATTACCAATAATTTTAATGGTTTACCATAGTTGTAATAGTTCATCATCATGCAAAGTTTACCATCACTAATAGTTGTAATGATTAATAAATATATAATATCATAAAAATAATTAAATATACCAAAATCATATACGCAAATATGTGTAGACAATATTAATATTCTTTAAATGTATATAAAACAGATATGAAAAATGAAATAAAAATAACTCACTAAAACTTATTCTAACTTTAGGATAAAATGATATATCCTCAGATATTTTTGGGTAAAAATATATGATTTTTATAAAATAGAAAACACATCTTTTTAGACAAAAGATAACTATTAAAAAATCTATAAAAAAAGTTATGATAAAAGACAAATTCTTATACATTTTTACAATCTTTTAAAATTCAATGTAATTTTAACATGAAAAGGCACATCTTTATAAAAATATACTTCCTTATATATTTTAACCATCTCTTAAAAAGACACATCATTTCACATATTCGAAAGGTTAACCAAGAGTTATAATGGTTAAAACCAAAAGTTGTAATTGTTCAACAACAAAAATTGTAATGGTCTACCACCCAAAACTGCAATATTTTATTTTATCAGTTGAATTTTTTTATATAGAAAAATATAAAATTTCAGTTGAACGGTATCAAAGATTCACTTAAATCTCCAATAATCATTTCTTATTTAAGTTTAATTAGATATTTAATTATTAAAAACACATATATCAAACCAATTAATAAATCAAAATGTGCATATATAAGAATATTTTTTTGGTTTACATTTTCTTAATACTTAATTATTAATAAATAAAATTATGTAAATAGACCTGAACATTGCATCTGAAATTTGAATAAACAAAATTGAATCAAACAAAAAACGCTGCGTCAAAACATGATTATAAACCATAAAATATAATTTAAAACTATATACTTACTTTTATATATAATATTATAAATTAATTAAAGTATCCAACAAACCGAATTACCAGAATATTTTAAAGACAAATTTTAAGATTCTTTAAAATTTACATAAAATAGATAGGAAAATGAAAGAAACAAACTCATTAAAACATATGATGTGGTTTTTTTAAATTAATAGGTACTTTTCTAGACATTTTTAATAACCTATTAAAAATATTTGCAATTTTAGAATAAAAAGACACATCTTTAAACGACAATATAACTCTTTAAAATGAAATTCTTCAAATAAAAAGATATATGACTAAAAAGATACATCCTTAGATATTTTGACCATTCAAAATCGAATACAACTTTTACATATAGCTGGCGAGCGATCCCAGTTCGCGACAGAGAATAAAAATGCAAACCTTTAAACATTTTTTATTAATTTTATTATTATACTTAACTTTTTCATCTCTAGTGGTAAGAATCGGAATTTGAAGATATATACCTCATTTTTTATTTACTTAAGTTAACACACGATAAAAATTAATTGTACTACGATAAATAGTTTTTTTTTGTATCAGAGCCAATCTAGATTTAGTTAATTCAATATTGAATAGAGTATCATTCGTTCATGAACACATACAGTTTCATTCGTTTTAAAGAGTGTTCATGAGATTTGTTTTAATCACAACTAGATTTTGACCCGCGCTTTCAAAGCGCGGGTTTATTTTTGTTTTTTTTTTCAATTGACAAATATTTAGTAAATGTCACATTTTCATATATTTGTGTTTTATTTTATAAAAGACTTAAAAATTTTATCTTTATTTATCGTATTTCATTTTAAATGACTATTTATGTTAAAAAAATTAAACTTTATTTTTTTAATGAATTAAGTTGGTATAACTCTGATAAATTAATTTTATTATGGGATTAATACCTTCACTAAAAAATTATATACTTTTAATAAAGATTTATACTTTTCAATAAAAAAATTCAATTATTTTTATGAATGCTTAAATTATATTAAGAAAAGAAAAAATAATAATTAAGAATAGTTGAAAAAAAATTATTTGAACTTGGACTCAATGGTCCAAAGGAAAAAAAA
>NC_027748.1:17488614-17489551 GCF_000695525.1 Brassica oleracea var. oleracea
AATAATGACCCAATATAGATTTGTTATTAATATTACTTAATTGCCCTTAATGAAACATGCAATGTTAGTGAAGGAAACATGCCCCTAAGGTAATTATGACAATAGGATCCTGCTTTAATAGTATAGATGTAAGCAATTTGGATTTAAGTATAACATCGTAAGAGAAAAACATTTAATGATAAGGTATCATCCGATCAAGTACGTCACTCTCGTAAAGATTACGATGTCATAAGCTTTATGTTTCTGCCACTGTTTTCTTATTTTTCATTAAAACTTACTGCCTGGAAATTGATAGTGTATAGAAACGTATAATAAGAAAACATTATGGGTTTGATCCTCCCGTTGCGAAAACTAAGTCACATTGTTCTGTTCACCACGGCTGCGTATGAATACCCGGGAGAGGGCCTGCCGTGGGCTGCATCTCCCATCCGGGGGTTAGTTCTGTGTCTTTAATAGACTCTGGTTTAACTTTTTTTTTCAAAAAAAATATAATAAGAAAACATAGCACATTACTGTTTCGCATGTTGGTGTCAATAAAAATACCATTAAGAGGCACAAGGTTTTTTTTTTTTGAGCAAAGAGGCACGAGGTTTAAGAAACGTTTAAGATCGGTATGTGCAGTTAACGGTCTATTTGATTTGTGAATAGCCGTAAATGGACTCACAGAAGAGTTGCAATCTTTACTTTATTTAATTTTTATAAATACTAGATCTTTTGTCCGCGCTACACGCGGATTATGTAGTTTAATTTATTCTCTATATATTTAAATTGCTTAGCAAAGATTGAAAGACAGAAGTTGAGTTTTAGATTTAATATAGAAGTAGAGATTAAAAAAACAATGATAAAATTGTTTAAAATGTAAATAAATCTAGGTATCAAGTTGTGTGGAAAAAAGAATAATAATCCGAATGATGCATGAATTAAAGTCACTCTTTGC